>NC_060207.1:239695000-239995000 GCF_021130785.1 Homalodisca vitripennis | reverse complement strand
TTGAGCTTGTAGTAGGGGTAGATTTGTCTGTATAAAGTATTGACAGTTAAACACACGTCCGTAAATTCTTCATCCAAAGGTTGTTCTAAAGGATTTCTGCTTAAGGCATCTGCTAACACGTTTGTAGCGCCACGTTTATGTTATTACTACAATGTCGTAGTCTGTTAATGGACAGTGCTAATCTGTTAATCTAGTGGAAGTGTGCTTAAAATTTTTATAAAACTGTATAATGCGGCACAGTCCGTATAAACTGTTGTTTGTCTACCAAGCGTGAATTCTCTGAAGTAGTTCACAGCATAGGTTAGTGCTAGCATTTCACGTTCAGCATTACTGTAACGCATTTGGGTATTTGAATATTTTTTTGACATGTCATAAATTGGGTACATTCTATTATTTTCTTCATCTAACTGTACTACGCTGCTCCGCATCCAATCAAACTGCTATCTACATAAATGTGTGCTTCCCTGTTGTCCTTCCAATGTGATAGTAATGGTGGGTTTGCCAAAATTTGTTTGATTTTTTATAAAAGCCTGTT
Source organism: Homalodisca vitripennis (assembly GCF_021130785.1). Taxonomy (NCBI): domain Eukaryota; kingdom Metazoa; phylum Arthropoda; class Insecta; order Hemiptera; family Cicadellidae; genus Homalodisca; species Homalodisca vitripennis. Next base: position 239,994,465 of record NC_060207.1, on the reverse strand, counting down.
CACATAGATCCGTCCATTTAATTGCCATGTTTTTATTTGAATCTTTTATTATCTCAAGTAAGGGGTTGTGCTATTTTGGCATAATTTTGGATGAATCTGCGGAAGAATCCTGAGCATCCTAAAAAATTGTCTCACTTGCCTTACACAAGTTGGTCTTTTAAATTCGGTGATAGCTTCTACTGACTGTTTTTGGGGTAAAATGCCTTCCCGTGATACCTCGTGTCCTAAAATGTTTACACTTTTTGTAGAGAAATTTACACTTTTTTGTATTTAGTTTTCAAATTAGCTTTTTCTAGTTCTTCTAATATAGTTTCTAGATTATGTAAGTCATTTTCAAATGAGTCACCATAACAAATTAGGTCATCCACAGTAACAGATGACTTTATTATAAAGGTGACGGTTTAATATCGCATTCAAGGCTTTACTAAATAAGTGGTTGAAGTTGAAAGTCCCATCGGCAGTCGGCAAAACTGTAGAAGTCTATCAGGTGTTTTTTATGCTAGGATGTGCCTATCTTCTTTCCTAACCTCCATGGAATAAAATTGCATTTTTAGGTCTAATTTTGTAAATGTGTGCGCTTTGTTCAAAGAGCTTAAAACCAGGTTTACTGAAGGAATGGGGTGGGCATCTGTTTTCAACTTGTGCATTAACCTTCCTGAGATCAGGCTACCATTCTGTCGCTTCCATCTTTATTTTTCACTAAAAATACTGGGCTTGCATATTCTGTGTAATCCTGACATTCCTCTAATATTTTTGCTTGTACTAAATCATCCAATAATTTGTTTAATTTTTTCCCTTTCTGTTTTATACTGCCTATACGGTGGTGAGTTTACAGGTTTCGTATTTGGTTTTAATTCGAGTTGAACAGGAGGTATGTTTGCAGGAGTTAAATCGATTACCTTTGTTGTAAATATGTGTCTGTATTTTTGTAAAACGTCAAGGACTTGTTTTGTGTTCTTGGAGGGTTAAAATGTGGTGAGATATCAAATACTATGCCGTCCTTATCTGTCAATATTGTTTTTCCTGTGTCAGTTGTAGTGGTATGGTGTTCCAGGGTAGGCTGTGCTTCGAGAGTTGGGTAGTGTATATGTCCTATCGTAGTATGTGCGGGTATCCTTTTTGGGAAATTTGATGCGTTATAAATATTTACAATTGTATCTGTACCATCTTCCCCTTCTGTAAGATATGCATGACATTTCTTTTTTATTCTTAGATTCCTATCTGTTTCGATGGCTGTTCGAGACTCTATACCTTTTAAAGAGCTAATCCTAATGTGCTGATGTGGTGCTATAATTATGTCTTGTGGGGCTGTTACCTCTGTTACTTGCTGTACTTCTAATTCTGTGTGTTTTTAAAATTCTTGATGTCTAACTGCCACTGTTCATTCATAGGTATTATATGTTCAATCTGATATTTGGTAATTTTTATTGTTTTATTTTTATAGTTTAACTCCACGCAGTTCTGAAATAGGAATATGTTTCCTACCAATATAGGGCTGTTTAGATCAGGTGTCACATAAAACGTGTCTTCAAGTATTACTTTGCCAATTTTATATGGCGATCTTTGTTGAACCCAAAACTGTTTAATGGTATACCGTTAGCCGATATCAACAAGGGTATTTTGCTAGTATTTAATTTTGTTTCACACAACTAGGTCTGCTCTAATAATGTTTATGTTACATCCTGTATCTATAATGCAGGGTACTGGATGTCGAGGGTTTGTGGTCAAGGCTACGTCTATTGTTAGGACAGGTATCTTCTTTCTTGTTTTATTTTTCGCAATTAAATATGAGTTCATAAATATCCTCTAATAATAATGTTTTATTTTTTCCTCGGTCTGTGTATCCTGTCTTGCGTTATTTCTTGCAAGTTAGTACAATCTATCATATTCTGTTTCTTCTGTTGCTCTATGTGATTTAAAATCTGTATAGTGTCTATCTCAATGTTTTCTTCCAATCCAGTATGTGTGTTTACCTCCCCCATACTACAATCTGGGTCCTGTTTTACGTGCGCTACCCCCTTTAATACACTAGGTTTTATCTGTCGTGTGAAATTTTCTGAGACTGCAAGGTTCTTGTAAATCTGGGTTTATTTATATTTGTTGTCCCCGAGGGGTTTTGGTTCGCTTAGGGTGGTGTTGGATTGAAGACAGATTGAAGTTTTATGGTGTGTATAGGCTTTTGCATAATAGGTTGTTCAATTTCTTCCATCTTCTTTAAGGGTGGGAATTCCTTGATTATAATCTATGGCTTTAAATATCACTTCTGAACTGGTCTTTCCAGGGGTTGATAGTGGTAATTACTTTGGGTTTAGTTGGAGTAAATGTCATAGACTTTATACATTTGTAAGTTTGTCGATTCCTTTGGTTAAAATCTATAGTGTTATTTGTTTTCGTTTTTAGTAAGGGGGAAGTTCGGTAAGGGTTAGTATAACCTCCCCCTATTTCCCGTTTTTTTTGTTGATTCTGTTTATAATAATTAGACTTGTAACATGATTTCGATATTGTGGTTTGTTCGCTTGCAGTACCTGCAGAACAGCTCTTGTGTATTGTTGGTTTTAGGTGCTAAGCGGTTACTTTGGGGTTGAGAAGTTAATGAACGTTGCTTGAACCAACATTGTTCAGTATTATGGTTGTCTTTACGGCAAAATAGTGCAATACCTATTTTGTCTAGCAGGTTGTATTTGGGAATGGTTTGTCTTCTCCTATCACTGAAAGTAACGTGTTTAATCATAGGTGGCCTTTGGGTTTGTTGGGGTAGTTTGGGCTTTCCATATGTCTATTCTGGTGAGGACTAGGTGTTCTAATCATATCTTGGCTTATATTTTGAGTTTTCATACGGGGATGGAGACCTTCGTACCTGTGGTTATGTTTGAAAATTTGGTTTGTAGTTAGGGTAGCTACTAAATTGGTTAGGGTGTTAACTTCTGCTTGTAGTTTATGATGATGTTTTTGTTCATATAAGGGTGTACTATAGGGTCTGTTTGCTGCAACCCTATTGTATCTTTCTTTGTTTTTCATTTGTGTTAGAACTAGCTGTTCTGTAATTTTTAAATTAGTCTCTAGATCACTTAAGTGTCCGTTTTTCAGTCCTATAACTCGTTCACAGATTTCTGGTTTTAGTCCCTGTATGATAAAATGTATAATTTGCTTGTCCTGTATTGTAGGGTCATATCTATCTTCGGCATGTTGTTAATATATCTAAAAAAATAGTTTAGTGTTGGCTCGTTCTCTCTCCCTGTATTTTGTGTTCTAAAATCATTTGTAGACTCTGGGTTTGTGCTAATGGAGTGAAAGCCTCTATGAAACTTTTAGCAAGTTGATCCCATTGTATGGCTTCCCCCTCGTTGTTTTTGCCTGTAGTGTTTGAACCAAGTTAGTGCTGTGCCTGATAAATGCGCTGGAATAAATTAACTTTAGTGTTATCTGTCCATCTGTTTGAAGTTGCTGCAACTAAGAATTTGTCTAAAAAAATCTTGTGGATTTTCGCTCTGGAGACCTGTGTAAGTCCCAGCTGATATTAGCGGTATGTTTTCCCTGTCCTCTTCACTTAGGTGAGTTTTTTCGTGTAGTTAAATAATTAAATATGGTTTTAATATTAGGGTGACTTGCGCTTATACGTGTTAAGTTCTTAAGTGCCGCTAGGATAGGTCTGAGGTCTGCTACAGTGTCTGTGTCTCTAGATAGAATTCCATTTTCATTTAATATTTTTATTATGTCACTTTTGGAAGTCCTATATGTGTCTAATGGTATTAAATCTTCATGTAGTATGGTTTCCATTTAATTATACATGTCCATTGACGTACCTCGTTAGTTTACTTGGCGTTACTCTAATTACGGGTTTGAAAATATTTTTTGAGTTATTGGAAATTTAAATTTATCTTTTAGGTAATGAGTGGTTTGTCCACTGAAGTAGGCTATTTTAGTTAAATACTTTCTTATAAATATTATTTAGTTCTAATTTATACCTAGCCTATGAAACTATGTGCTCGCCCATGTGAGGAATTTGAATGCCAATCGAGTTTTAGCGCCTCCACCATGTAAGGTTTTGTAGGGTTGGTTTAGTTTAAGATTAAGGTTTGTGACATATTTTGGGCAAGGGTTGCTGTGAGAGGATTTAATAATAGGTTAGATTGGCAGTACAAATACCCTCAAATGAACCAACACATTTATTTTGTGACAACATTTCATTAAATTGATTAATTGATTTGCGTCAATCGACATATTAAGCACAAAACTTAATGTCTTAATACTTTGAAGACATATTTAATATAAATTATTCATTACAATTTATTTTGAATTTAATTCATTATAACATTTACTAGTAATTTTGTAGTGTTGCAATAATAATGAGTTCATGGACTAACATGAGAAACTTTCTTTAAAATAGCTAAACATTTACATGAATTTATATTTTCGAAATTGTGAACATTTAAATAGATATGGAATTGAAAATGATTAATGAACCCTAAAATATACTAAGTTTCTTAAAATTACTTACATTTTATTTCACATCACACTTATTACGCATAGAGATATTTTTTCCGCACACGAACACAAACACTCCCGAACTTCACTTTTCGAATTCCCGGCCTCCACTTCCACCTCTCCTCCTTGTTCTTCAGTTTTGATGTTCTTCTCCCGCCAGCTCATTGACCACGCCTCTGCCAAATCTCTCCATCATAATTGGTGAGTAACAATTTTTCCATATCAGCATGGCTGTCCCTTACATTGTCGCACGGTTTTTACAAATAAGCATTTCCTGTTTGTTCACCATCGGCGTCTGGGCGATGTGCGTATCTACTTACATCCGGAGGATGTTTGTCTCGAATTGCAATACGAGACTTCCTTTCCAGCAACTATCTGTACAATCTATTCTATGAACTTTATTTTACTAATAATACATCTACACTCCTTACACTCCTCTATTGCACACATAAACATTCCTCAAAGTAAATCACTCTATCTCTATTTATAAAAAAGTTAATAAAGAGGGTGAGACTTTTAAGACACCCGGTATATGTAGTCTATATATGTAAATAGATAAGTATTTAGTAAATCAAATAAATTTTTTATTTTTTTTTACGCTCTATAGCATTTATACAACCAGTCAAAATGGGTTGTCACACGTAAAATCTAAAGGATATACAAAATGTTAGTGTAATATTTCGAAACCATAAATGATTGACTGTATTTAAACTTTCAATATATAATTAGGATAAATTGCTTATCCGTCTGATGCTGAGGAGGGAGGAAACTTCTGATGTATGATGTTGCACAGCTGGCCGAGATGTCAACATCGTGTAGCCAATATCGTCAGGACAGTCAGATATATATGATGTAATCAGAAAGATATTTGTTTGGTGAGCTTTAGTGAAACTTTTCACTTGGGAGGCTGGAAAATTTCAGTTTTGTCTGTTTGTCTATCTTTATGATATCTCGCAAACAAAATGATCTACAGGCATACAATTTTTTACGAACCCATACGAGCAATACTGAGTTTATGGTGGTGCATGTCACTCCATGGGATTTGGCTGAGATTAGTGAAATTTTCACATATGTCAATTAGCAGAATAAAAGCTGAGTACAATCAAATGTGATTTGAGCATGTGACATTTTTATTTATCGAGCAAAACAGAAAAATAATAGAGTGAAAAATCGACTCACTGCACTCTTGCTTTGTAGTAGCCTCCCTAGCTCACCGGAATTTTTATTACTTGACAATTTCTATAAAACCTAACTTAATGAATAAAAATTGGAATGTATCATGTAGCAAAATACCTCGAGAAGGATTTTATCCGTGCTCTTTAGATTTTGAATGGATTTTCATTTCTACATGGACAAGAATGTATTCTAAACATTTCAAGGCTATAGGTCATCTCGTTTGTTTGCAGTCTGAGCGCAGTTTGGTGAAGTGTATTGTTTTTATATACATTTCTTTTCTGTATGATTATTTGTCCGTATATCTGCAGACAGGGCATCTAGAGAATTACAGTTTAGAAATTTTACATGCAACTTTAGCGAAGCCTGTTACGTGGCAAGTGGTGTCGTACTCCTACCTTGTTTTATATGTAAACCACCTGGTTTTATATGTAAACCACCTTGTTTTATATGTAAACCACCTTGTCTTATATGTAAACCACCTTGTCTTATATGTAAACCACCTTGTCTTATGTGTAAACCACCTTGTTTTGTATGTAAACCACTTTGTTTTATATGTAAACCACCTTGTCTTATATGTAAACCACCTTGTCTTATATGTAAACCACCTTGTCATATATTAAAACTACCTTGTTTTGTATGTAAACCACCTTGTTTTATGTGTAAACCACCGTGTCTTATATGTAAACCACCTTGTTTTATATGTACACCATCCTTGTCTTGTATGTAAACCACTTTGTTTTATATGTAAACCACCTTGTTTTATATGTAACCCACCTTGTTTTATATATAAACCGCCTTGTTTTATATGTAAACCACCTTGTTTTGTATGTAAACCACCTTGTTTTATATGTAAACCACCTTGTTTTATATGTAAATCACCTTGTCTTATTTGTAAACAACCTTTTCTTATATTTAAACCACCTTATCTTATATGTAAACCACCTTGTTTTATGTGTAAACCACCTTGTTTTATATGTAAACCACCTTGTTTTATATGTAAACCACCTTGTTTTATATGTAAACCGCCTTGTCTTGTACCTAAACCACCTTGTTTTTATGTAAACCACCTTGTCTTGTATGTAAATCACCTTGTTTTATATGTAAACCACCTTGTTTTGTATGTAAACCACCTTGTTTTGTATGTAAACCACCTTGTCTTGTATGTAAATCACCTTGTTTTATATGTAAACCACCTTGTTTTGTATGTATACCACCTTGTCTTGTATGTAAATCACCTTGTTTTATATGTAAACCACCTTTTCTTGTATGTAAACCACCTTGTTTTATATGTAAACCACCTTGTTTTGTATGTAAACCACCTTGTTTTATATGTAAATCACCTTGTCTTATTTGTAAACAACCTTTTCTTATATTCAAACCACCTTATCTTATATGTAAACCACCTTGTTTAATGTGTAAAACCACCTTGTTCTATATGTAAACCACCTTGTTTTATATGTAAACCACCTTGTCTTATATGTAAACCACCTTGTCTTATGTGTAAACCACCTTGTTTGTATGTAAACCACTTTGTTTTATATGTAAACCACCTTGTCTTATATGTAAACCACCTTGTCTTATATTAAAAACTACCTTGTTTTGTATGTAAACCACCTTGTTTTATGTGTAAACCACCGTGTCTTATATGTAAACCACCTTGTTTTATATGTACACCATCCTTGTCTTGTATGTAAACCACTTTGTTTTATATGTAAACCACCTTGTTTTATATGTAACCCACATTGTTTTATATATAAACCGCCTTGTTTTATATGTAAACCACCTTGTTTTGTATGTAAACCACCTTGTCTTATATTAAAACTACCTTGTTTTATATGTAAACCACCTTGTTTTATATGTAAACCACTTTGTTTTATATGTAAACCACCTTGTTTTATGTGTAAACCACCTTGTTTTATATGTAAACCACCTTGTTTTATATGTAAACCACCTTGTTTTATATGTAAACCACCTTGTTTTGTATTTAAACCACCTTGTTTTTTATGTAAATCACCTTGTCTTGTATGTAAATCACCTTGTTTTATATGTAAAACCACCTTGTTTTGTATGTAAACCACCTTGTCTTGTATGTAAATCACCTTGTTTTATATGTAAACCACTTTTTCTTGTATGTAAACCACCTTGTTTTATATGTAAACCACCTTGTTTTGTATGTAAACCACCTTGTTTTATATGTAAATCACCTTGTCTTATTTGTAAACAACCTTATCTTATATTTAAACCACCTTATCTTGTATGTAAACCACCTTGTTTAATGTGTAAACCACCTTTTTCTATATGTAAACCACCTTGTTTTATATGTAAACCACCTTGTCTTATATGTAAACCACCTTGTCTTATGTGTAAACCACCTTGTTTGTATGTAAACCACTTTGTTTTATATGTTAAACCACCTTGTCTTATATGTAAACCACCTTGTCTTATATTAAAACTACCTTGTTTTTGTATGTAAAAAACCACCTTGTTTTATGTGTAAACCACCGTGTCTTATATGTAAACCACCTTGAATTCATATGTACACCAATCCTTGTCTTGTATGTAAACCACTTTGTTTTATATGTACCACACCTTGTTTTATATGTAACCCAACATTGTTTTATATATAAACCGCCTTGTTTTATATGTAAACCACCTTGTTTTGTATGTAAACCCACCGTTGTCTTATATTAAAACTACCTTGTTTTTATATGTAAAACCACCTTGTTTTATATGTAAAAACCACTTTGTTTTATATGTAAACCACCTTGTTTTATATGTAAATCACACTTGTCTTATTTGTAAACAACCTTTTCTTATATTTAAACCACCTTATCTTATATGTAAACCACCTTGTTTTATGTGTAAACCACCACCTTGTTTTATATGTAAAACCACCTTGTTTTATATGTAAACCACCTTGTTTTATATGTAAAACCACCTGTGTTTTGTATTTAAACCACCTTGTTTTTTATGTAACCCACCTTGTCTTGTATGTAAATCACCTTGTTTTTTATATGTAAACCACCTTGTTTTGTATGTAAACCACCTTGTCTTGTATGTAAACCACCTTGTTTTTTGTATGTAAACCACCTGCTTGTATGTAAATCACCTTGTTTTATATGTAAACCACCTGTTCTTGTATGTAAAATCCACCTTGTTTTATATGTAAACCACCTTGTTTTATATGTAAATCACCTTGTCTTATTTGTAAACAACCTTTTCTTATATTTAAACCACCTTATCTTATATTGTAAACCACCTTGTTTTATGTGTAAAACCACCTTGTTTTATATGTAAACCACCTTGTTTTATATGTAAACCACCTTGTTTTATATGTAAACCGCCTTGTCTTGTACCTAAACCCACCTTGTTTTTATGTAAACCACCTTGTCTTGTATAAATCACCTTGTTTTTTTATGTTAAACCACCTTGTTTTGTATGTAAAACCACCTTGTTTTGTATGTAAACCACCTTGTCTTGTATGTAAATATCACCTTGTTTTATATGTATCCACCTTGTATTTGTATGTATACCACCTTGTCCCTTGTATGTAAATCACCTTGTTTTTATATGTAAAACCACCTTTTTCTTGGTATGTAAACCACCTTGTTTTATATGTAAACCACCTTGTTTTGTATGTAAACCACCTTGTTTTATATGTAAATTCACCTTGTCTTATATGTAAACAACCTTTTCTTATATTTAAACCACCTTATCTTATATGTAAACCACCTTGTTTAATGTGTAAACCACCTTGTTCTATATGTAAACCACCTTGTTTTATATGTAAACCACCTTGTCTTATATGTAAACCACCTTGTCTTATGTGTAAACCACCTTGTTTGTATGTAAACCACTTTGTTTTATATGTTAAACCACCTTGTCTTATATGTAAAACCACCTTGTCTTATATTAAAACTACCTTGTTTTGTATGTAAAACCACCTTGTTTATGTGTAAACCACCGTGTCTTATATGTAAACCACCTTGTTTTATATGTACACCATCCTTTGTCTTGTATGTAAACCACTTTGTTTTAATATGTAAACCACCTTGTTTTATATGTAACCCACATTGTTTTATATATAAACCGCCTTGTTTTATATGTAAACCACCTTGTTTTGTATGTAAACCACCTTGTCTTATATTAAAACTACCTTGTTTTATATGTAAACCACCTTGTTTTATATGTAAACCACTTTGTTTTATATGTAAACCACCTTGTTTTTATATGTAAATCACCTTGTCTTATTTGTAAACAAACCTTTTCTTATATTTAAACCACCCTTATCTTATATGTAAACCACCTTGGTTTTATGTGTAAAACCACCTTGTTTTATATGTAAAACCACCTTGTTTTATATGTAAACCACCTTGTTTTATATGTAAACCACCTTGTTTTGTATTTAAACCACTTGTTTTTATGTAAATCACCTTGTCTTGTATGTAAATCACCTTGTTTTATATGTAAACCACCTTGTTTTTTGTATGTAAACCCACCTTGTCTTGTATGTAAATCACCTTGTTTTATATATGTAAAGACCACTTTTTCTTGTATGTAAACCACCTTGTTTTATATGTAAAACCACCTTGTTTTGTATGTTAAAACCACCTGTTTTATATGTAAATCACCTTGTCTTATTTGTAAACAACCTTATCTTATATTTAAACCACCTTATCTTGTATGTAAACCACCTTGTTTAATGTGTAAACCACCTTTTTCTATATGTAAACCACCTTGTTTTATATGTAAACCACCTTGTCTTATATGTAAACCACCTTGTCTTATATGTAAACCACCTTGTCTTATATGTAAACCACTTTGTTTTATATGTAAACCACCTTGTCTTATATGTAAACCACCTTGTCTTATATTAAAACTACCTTGTTTTATATGTAAACCACCTTGTTTTATATGTAAACCACCTTGTCTTATATGTAAACCACCTTGTTTTATATGTAAACCATCCTTGTCTTATATGTAAACCACTTTGTTTTATATGTAAACCACCTTGTTTTATATGTAACCCACATTGTTTTATATATAAACCGCCTTGTTTTATATGTAAACCACCTTGTTTTATATGTAAACCACCTTGTCTTATATTAAAACTACCTTGTTTTATATGTAAACCACCTTGTTTTATATGTAAACCACTTTGTTTTATATGTAAACCACCTTGTTTTATATGTAAATCACCTTGTCTTATTTGTAAACAACCTTTTCTTATATTTAAACCACCTTATCTTATATGTAAACCACCTTGTTTTATGTGTAAACCACCTTGTTTTATATGTAAACCACCTTGTTTTATATGTAAACCACCTTGTTTTATATGTAAACCACCTTGTTTTGTATTTAAACCACCTTGTTTTATATGTAAACCACCTTGTCTTATATGTAAATCACCTTGTTTTATATGTAAACCACCTTGTTTTGTATGTAAACCACCTTGTCTTGTATGTAAATCACCTTGTTTTATATGTAAACCACCTTGTTTTATATGTAAACCACCTTGTCTTGTATGTAAATCACCTTGTTTTATATGTAAACCACCTTTTCTTGTATGTAAACCACCTTGTTTTATATGTAAACCACCTTGTCTTATATGTAAACCACCGTGTCTTATATGTAAACCACCGTGTTTTATATGTAAACCACCTTGTTTTAAATGTAAACCGCCTTGTTTGTATATGTAAACCACCTTGTTTTATATGCAAACCACCTTGTTTTGTATGTAAACCACCTTGTTTTGTATGTAAACCACCTTGTCTTATTTTATATGTAAACCACCTGGTTTTATATTTTTCACCGGGAAGGTGGAACTAAATGCAGAGATAACATCATGTAGCATATATCGCCTTTGCAGATATACACATACTGTTTAACCACAATGAATTTGTTTTACATTTAGTGTTAAGGAAGGTGGAAATATATGCGAAAATGTCTCATATTATTATCTACAATACTATTACTATTATAAATACCTAATATTCCTCGTGAATTGGTAAAAAATTTTATATTATAGCAATTTTAAAAATTATTATCAAATAATTATTTTTATGCGTTATATTTGAAATTTGATATGAAAATAATTAACCATTTGAAAACCACTCTTGCTTCATAAAGTTTGGTATTAAACAAATAAATCTTCTTTAGAAATTATAATAAAAGTGAACAGGGCGACAGACGTACAGAATTACATTTCTAATGGTGCAACAGATGTCTTAAAACTGCCATTAGGAACTGGAAATGTGTACTATAATGTCACATAATGTTTAGGGAACAGTGCTAAACCGATTATATAATTCTAAATTATGTGTATAAATAGTGGAGTCAAAATACATATCATAGAAATAGTCTTTGTTATTCAAATAATCGCCTGATGTGTGTTAGTAACACATATTTATTAAACTCCATAAACATCTTCAGTTCTGTTACCCTAGCGAATTTATTTACTTATTGTATTAATTTCACAAGACAATTAGTTTTGTTACTTTTATTTAGATGATATTCCGCAACGAACTTGACTCACTATTATCGTATTAATTAGTGTCCGCAAATAATTGTTCTATTAATAAAGAAGGATCAGGAGGCAAAAAGGAATTCTAGAATTAAGATCTGGAGGGCACTTTATTACTTGTGGACAAAAATAGTAATGGAATTGTTAGTTTAAGATTACTTAACATTTTGATTATCGTTTCTGGATTTACAAGTTACGTTTCTAAGATTACAATGTTTCTGGATCTGAGGCCAAACATAAATTCGTAGAATTGCGAACTTTGAATGTCGCCGATAAGTAAGAAAATGTCATTAGAGTTGTTCTCGACTTCCTAGAAGCCTGTAACCTAGAAATAAGTTTGGAAACGAGTATTAATATTATATAAATAATATAGTATTCAGGTAATAACACATACTACCACTAATTCGATTATACTTTGGCCAAGCACAAGCAAAACCACCAAAATATAAGCTAGTTATAAATTCCAGTACACCAGTGAATTCATGTTGATGAAATAAAATTGTTTGAAAAAGGAAGGTGTTGAAACTAGCGTAAACCGAGATACTAGGAGTCTATTGGGATATATGTTCTATACAATGTTCCCTTATTATAAAATAACAATGTTCCGTACAATAGATTTACGACTTAAAATAGCTCCTGTTTAATAAATGGACCTTTTCCCTGGTGGTGAAAACAGTTGCAATTTCAATGGAAACTTTACTAATGCAAAGACGTACTGGAGTACACAATTTTAACGCTCTACACAATCGATTATTGAGAAGGTGACAACCGATTGCCATAAAACAGGTTTAGTCGGTCATTTACGTGAATAAGTTCACTAAATCCCTTCACTTCACTTAATATTAGTATTAGTATTTTCTTCACCTAATACAATAAATAATATTTTCTTCAACTTCACTAAATAATATTGTTTAATTAACAATTGGGAGTGCCGATGGCCGAGCGGTCTAAGACGTTTGACTTTGAGTCTGAGTTAGAGATAGCGCAGGTTCGAATCCAGTCTGTGGGTAAACGAACTGTAGGTCCACGTCATAAAACTGCCGGAAGCATTTCTTACCTACTTCTTAAGGGGTGGACAGTAGGTCCACGGTCCCGGCCTGGGACCCCACTGTCCGACTCACGGGTTTCTTTTGACGATGGGTTGATAAGGGATCGTCGTACTCACACTGCAGCACTTGAATGGATGTTTCAAGATCTAAACTCTATATCTGCTAAATAATTTTCAGTACACTACATGACAGCTGCAAAAAGAATTAAACGAAATTATATATACATAAAATAAAGTCAGGTTAGTTACGCCATTTCTACTTAAAAATGTCTGTAACGATTATAGTGTCTACTGGTATATACAGTATTATACAAACGATGGTCCAATATAAGGAATAACTAATACAAACTTACTGTAGATGTTTATGATTCATTAGGACAATGCCAAATTAATCAGATAGTAATATAATGCTATATGGAATTCGTTAAGATATAATCCCTATTAGCAATCCACTTCATATGTGATAGCTTGAGTAAACTGTAACAACAATATTTGCTGCTTTAGCAGTACGCTGTGCGAATGTAGTGAAAGCATCACTGACCAGAATAAAGAATAAGTGCAGGTAGAAAAACTAATGCACGGCCAGGTTAGCTTTGAAAAGTAGGACAGTTAGTCCGCAGGTGTTGGCGTGGACTAACTGTCCTACCCTGCAGAAAAGTGACGTCAGCCACCCTCGTCAAACGAGGCGTGGACCTACAGTCCTACAATCCAGTCTGTGACCGTTGCACTTTTTATCAGTACCATCGAACTTGTACTGTATCGACTCTCCCCCTTATTCTGTTTGATAAGATCCTCGCACAGGCCAGTGGCCCATGAGGACGGGCAGAATAATGCATAAAAAGGGGATCGGCTTCTCCTTAAAAGAATATCTCAGCCAAACGATTATTTAAACTGAAATTAGATATGGAATAATCACTAGTAATAAGTGAAATAATGACACGTTACATCTAAGCAAATAATTATTCAATCTTATAAATTTAGTGGTGGAGGAGTCTGTTGTAATAAAGTAATTGATATGTTGGCTTTTGTACTTTATTTCGCAAGGCGGCGACTCCATACTGAGATCCTAGCCTCTATAAAATAAGCTTCCATCATGAGAGAGCCCTGCCAAATCCTCTTACCCTGACTGCTATCGCCAAGATATTTTCAGTTTCACGCCAATTTGTCAAATTAGCCACAATTCTAAGAAATGGAAGTAATTTTTTGTGAAATTCAACTTACGGAACAATATTATTATTTATAAATCATCTAATGTTCAAAAGTAATAACTTTAGTAATCCAAATTACAGAATCTTAATTTTGAAAAGTTAATTACATTTTGCTAAGTGAATGTTGGGCTTTTAAGTTTAAATGGTTTGAACTGAAGCTTGTAATTTTATGAGTGAAGAACAATTATTAATTGAATTCACCTCTTTCAGATGTGCTGCCATAAATAAAATGCAATTCAGTATTTCAAGAGAAAAAGAATAATGCAGATTTTAAATACAGTAACGGTAGCAATCAAGCATAACATCAGTTTAAATATCAGTTAAATATAATTATAGTTTATACAAAGAATAAGGTGTATTATAAATTGTTTTATAATCCAAAATGCCGTTGTCTGGACACAAATATTCATTCAACTTTTACCAAACATAGCATGACTGATAAGAGACTTACTTAACAGGAAATTATTATAAAATCTTGTACAGAAAAATATGAATATATTATCCTAAGATTTTTGTTCTGATGTTTGATAACAATGTATGCTAAGACCCTGCAATTATATTATCTACTTCTACACGTTTTCAGTGTTTTCGTAATGCAATATTAGCTATATCGGGGTATATCAATATGTAATCAGTTTCAGAATGGTTTATTAATAATGTAATTACTAATAATTATCTGCATTAAAACGTGAAGACACTGTGCTAGGTAGATTGCTTAGAGAACTCAGCGGCTGAGACGCTGTCCCAGAGACATTTAAATATTCATGACGCGTGTCTCGGAAAATTTAGCACTGGCTTTTTCTCAACTCGTTGAACTCTTCGCGATATCTCATAAGCTCTGGCAGAGACGTTGTTTGAATTTGTAATAGTCAAGAAAGAAGTTCAGTACATTTCTTTGGAATTTCAGAAACCTCTTGCATAAAATTTGCATTCGCGAATTACAGCTAACATCGTAGTGTCAAAGTAGTTTTCGTTGCAGGATGACTATTTCGTGAACCTGGTATAATCTATTTATCAGTCCTTTATGATTACTGTACATATGTGTTATATTTATTTATTTAAGGAACTAATCTAAGTTTTTTCAGCTATCCCAATATTATGTTAAACAGTTTTAACTGAATATTCAACCTACATACTATACTATATTCGTTCAGAGTTAAACTAAGTTCAAAGTTCTTCCGTAACCTAAGCAAAATAATTTCGTATCTTAATAGATTGAAATAAATAGATCCCATATTACCAATAATTAGTAAACATTAGTATTCCTAAAAGTAATAGTAAAACACTTCTGTTTGTATTTAATAATTGCGAACACACGAACAAATTAAATCAATAATGTCACATTATTTGGCTACCATACTTGCGAAATTATGAATTTACAGTTGATAGCCTAATAATTTCAAAGGCTGAAATTTCAATGCTCATATTTTACTCAATAAAGCAATCACTAATCAGCCTAACTATGTCTGTTGGTTTACCCAAGTTCAATTTAGTCTAAATTGATAAAAAACAATACCGAATTTGAACTGTTTCATTTCTCTCTACAACAGTTCAGGTTGATCGAATCTGCGTTTTGTGTGTTCATTCTGGTAAATGAATAAAAAATAAATACAACTAAGATGAAATTTATTTTGTAAATATTGCAACAATAAAAAAAAAAATAATTTGCGTCTGATTTTCATTCTAATTTCAAACACTATTAATTGCATTTCTCCTGACAGTTCGAAGGTAAGCAGATATTGTACTTTTGTTTACTCTAAGTCGACTACTCGAAAATTGTTATTTTTATTGCTGCAAAATATCGAGTTGATGCTCAAACCAAGATAAATCGAGAACTAAGTTGCACTAAGCTGAATGAACAGCAATCGCCTTAAGGTTATACCGCCAATATGAAGTAAACGTTACGCTATAGGATTACAAGGCAGGAATACGTCACACCCGGTCACGTGACAGGTAGCGCGCGGGATTTAAAATCTGCAGCTCATTTAATCCTCGAGATATTCTGCGGACAGATAGAAAAACTGATAGGACATAGACTCACAAATGATGCTTCATAAAACGTAATTGTCTTTGTAGAGATTTATGTTTAATGTAGAGTTAAAAGTCCGTAGAAATCTTTCTCAAGATTCTTGCCACATAATTCATAATACTTTTGTTCATAAGGTTAGATTTCATAGCAGTGTTCAAATAATAAAAGTTCCGATAATCTACAAAGGAGAATGCAACGTAAGAGTGAGCTGAAATAAAAGCACACATCGACTTTTATAAATAAACACATAATATTATTACATGTATTGTATAATATTTGCAATGTACTCATACAATTAGAGAAGGCTTTAGTTCATTATTTCGAATACTCTTTTATAGAAGTTGAAACAGTTCAGGGAATTCCTATGGAAATAGATAAACAGGTGAGCTTATCAAGTAAACATTGGAGCTATTGTCCGATCTAACGGCCGTCTCTCATTGGTGGACACATCACGTGGTCCCGTCTGTCTGTCTTCCGCCGTCCAGGAGCTTCTCCCGAGCAGTCAGTCTTACCGTCGGAGTCGAGGACTACAGCCTCTCGTTAGTTGTAGAAGTGCCGCCCCGGGTCGCGATGTCCTTTGTGAACACGGTTCACGAAGTAGTGCCGTGTTGAAATCCCCTCTTGTGCGATGGACTGATAATTCCTCTCTAAGCCCTTGTCCTACCTTGATTCCAGCATCAACGTAAAAACTTTATAAGTGATCCGTTCTTCCATGGCTCCCACTGCAGCCCTGGACGAGCTGGAAGTCCCCCTCGGATGAAGCGAGGCAAGAATAAATATCATCATCGGTGAGTTGGCATCTATCCTCATAATGTGTACCCTATTCCTCACTCGTCCTTCCATATCTGAATGTAACTGTTTCATTTTATTGCAATTTCTCAGGCCGAAGTGAAACTGGCCATAGATTCCCTCCATAAAAAGAATGAGTACCTGGACCTAACTGAATCCTAACCTAGTTCATCAACTAAACCATGCAAAATATAGGTATTAATTTAATAACGTGAATATAAATACTAGAAATAAAGATTTTAAATGAACAAAACACTACTTTTATGATAATAATCGCCAGTTATGGTGATGGAACTGGTTCAGGAGCTAGGTTAGTGGTAGTTTAGGAACTAGGTTAGGAGTAGTTCATGATGAGGTTATGATACACGTCAGAGGATTAGTTCTTTTTATGGATGGAGTCTATGGGCAGTTTCACACTGCTTTTCTCAGAACACCTATCAATCGAACAACTATCAAATTACTATGTTGTAACGTTCTAAATCTGGAAGTTACCTTTCGTTGCTTATGAAAACGTTTACATTATACGCGTATCTAGAAGGACTAAATTAAGGGGTAAATGTTTATAATGTATAACTATAGAATTAATGGTCTAATTTAATTGTTTCTTAACATTTGGTGTCGCTTTCAAAATTGGCGTGATATTGGCACAGAATAACTTTTGTTTTGTCAAATTTTAAAATTGTTTTTTAATTTTTGTTTCTTTACTTTTTGTAAAATTAAAGAAGTCGGTTTATTTTTGAAATATGTACTTTTTAATGTTGCTAATCTATGGATTATGGAAAGCTAAAAAACAAATACTATAAGTAGTTTCCTCCTGATGAATAAAATGCATTTCCTTTATTACGTTTATTCTAAATGATACAAACCACAACGTCGTTTTTAAATATTATTTTACCAAACATTTTTTCATCCGTCATAAAATCTAATAAAATTATAACTAGTTCAATTTGCTAACACAGATTAAAATTAATAAACGAATACAGTAATTATGTTTTACCGCAGACGGTTTTATTCGCATGTTTAGCCTGTAGAACATTAAAGCATACACACTAAACTTGTTTACTTTTAATTACGTTTAGCGCCGAGTAAACAAATTAGCAGCAGTTTAGAGCTGATTTTATGACATTTAGTGTTGTTAGTGTAAGCACTACAGTTTTACAAAACGTATTGCGGGTGGAATTGTATGGAAGTGGTGATAAACGAGGTACTTATTTATTTCTAATATCAAGATAACATTTAAGGCAATGCAATAATTCATTGTATTATAGATTTATATGCAACATTATTTAAATATTAAGCCGTATGTGATATAAAAAGATGCAATTTGAAAATAGAACGCGATTATGTAAAACAGGAATAAAATGATGTAGTTTTCTTAGACCGTGGTCTTGTCATTGAATTACTTCGCTGATTACTATCAGATTTAGTTGTACCTGCCGTTATGATTTATACTTTCGTAAAGGGTGCCACCTTTTATATACAAACTCTGCCTGCATTCAATCCTGCGTTATTGCTCCAACAGGAATTCCATAATGTCTCAACAAGGGTGTTACAAAAATCATTGCTATGAAGAGCCTAATAATAAATAGTAGATAGGGAAAGAGTGGCCCTCTTCTCACCGACATCGTTTCCTTTGGGAGGCGCGAAACAAGAACAGATCGTCATAATGACATGTAGTTTTTACAGCAAGTAAAATAAAAACTGTTATTTCTAATAATCTAGTTTTTTGAGTCTCCAGTAAGAAAAATCTTCCAAGATTGGGGCCTCCCGATAATATCAAAGTAGCAAAAACGTAATAAAACTAAAAATATTATATTATTAAGCCTTGGCTTATATTTAAATATATTCTACTGTGAAAATAACAAAGTATGAACAAATATTCTAAGACATATTGCTACTTAACTACATACTCACTACAAGAATTGTATATAGTTTAAAAGAAATTTGATTCCATAACACACAGCTTACACTCAATCCACTTAATTAAAAAATAAACTATTTAAAAAAACTAAAAATAATAATGTCTACATGTTAATGTTACAACAATCGGATAAAAGTGCAACTATGTGCTAGGATAGGTACCTCCTTAGCATTGCTGTGTGGAGGTTACCCTTAGGTTTTTTGACACACGGCAGTGGCGCTCAACACGCTTTAAAACAAAAAAAGAAAAGTTATTACATAAAGCAAAACAATAAGTACAATATAAAACCTACTCAACATGACTATGACAACAATAATTCTGTTATACAGTATACAAAATCAAATTTTTGTCTAGATTATTGTAACAGATCACTTGATACATAAAAATATTACCACTTCTTAATTGAAACAATGTACATAAAATACAATCTTACTAAACTATATTTTTACTTAAAATACAATTCGACATCTTGTAACTGTAAAAGCCATTTTCTGAGCAGTTTTGAAAATGTGAAAAATTATTTACTTGAGCAATTTCATTCGGAATTTTATTAAACATACTAGGTGCACAATATGAATAGAACTTCTTTGTTTGAAGGTTATTTTTGACGATGGAAGGATTGTGAAGGAAACAGGATTTTTCCGGACATTTGCCATCGTTCAGTGAAACAAGAAATCAGTAACATTACGTTTCGAGATCTGCAATCTGATCTCTTCTTCAGGTAAAGAACTAACCTAATACATAATTACAAACTAGGTTAAATTTTAAATAGGTAATTATGTATTAGGTTAGTACTTTACCTGAAGAAGAGATCAGATTGCAGATCTCGAAACGTAGTGTTACTGATTTCTTGTTTCATTGAACGATGGCAAATGTCCGGAAAAATCCTGTTTCCTTCATGAATAGAACCACTGAAAAGCTTAACATTTTAGTCGACGTGTCACAGTACGGTTATGGTAACTTAATCTTACTGAATATGCTCTTGTATTAGCTGGACTGTAACCACCCCTTACAAAGAAAATTCTCAACACGCGATATGTAGAAATGTACCTTAAAGGAAGAATATTCAGTTGCTGAAATAATGGCAAAGAAGGTTCAAGCCTTCCAGAACCAGTTATAATTCTAATTACTTTTTTCTGTGCTACTAAAGTTGGGCTAACTGACGAAAAAGAAGTACCTCCCCAACAAGAAATACCATACTGTAGTTTACTGTGACCAATTGAATAACAAACTGTCTTCAATGTAAACTGTGAACATATACGTTTCAAAAAATAAAACTTCCTCAGAGCTGAATTCAAATACTTTTTAAAATAGCATATACACACTCCAATTTAAAATTTCATCAAAATGCACACCTAAATATTTTGGATATGTTTTTGGTGTAGTTACATTTTTTAGTCACTTACATTTTCTACACAACTCACAATGAGTTTACTTGAATTAAATGTAGATATCGAAAAATGTGCAAGTTGTTCTTCTAAACCATGAATATATTTCTGCATATCAATGTTTATTGTATAATAAAAATGAACTGGTGTAAGTAGAGTGTTCACAGTGGTGGGGAGGGGAGGGGGTGTAGGCTGTATGCGGAAACGCCTCGTATGACAGCCAACAATACAATATTGCACAGCCCAGCTCGCGATGTTAACATCATGCAATAACTAATATTGCCCAATCTGACAGGCAGTTCCTGTCGTTATTTGCGGAAACATGGGGCTTCAATTTGTTTACGTGTTTGTCGTAGGTAGCAAAAATTACAGCATACAATGCCTGGGTATAAATGGTTGGAAGCCTTTTTTGTATGAATTGACTTATACCGACTTGTATTTTGCATATATAACCTTAAAATAACTATATATATATACTACAAGCTATATATTTATTGGCTAGTTTGGAGAAAAATAAACGTCTCAATTAATCAATACCATGTGTAATTTAAAATTAAACTAATTTCTACAAGATATACTGGGTATTCAAGCGTTCCAGTACTTTTGGGATTTTGTTCTATACATAAAAATGAGCAAAGCAATTCATATGAAGGTATGACGTAAAACTTTGGTTTTCATTTTATCTGTCTGTATGTGTTTTTTTTATCAAAAAATTATATCTTTTGAACCATTTATGATAAAGTTATGAAACTTGAGAATTATATTAACCTTTGGTGGAAATGTTTGAAAATAAAATGTAAAAAAAATCTCTTCACCCATTTCAAAATGGAGGACACTTACATTATTCCAACCAGAATAACTCAACACCGACTAATGTGTACCAAAAATATGAAGGAAAACTTTTGTCAGGAAATTTTGTTATAAGGTCACCAATGTTTGTTTAATCAAAATGAAAAGCAACTGAGCTGAACTACCAAACATAAAATCGTGTTTTACATCACTGCATACTCAGAGAAAAATGAAAGTCAAATGTAAAAAAATCAAATAATATTTATTTGCGATAAAGGAATATAACACATTAATAAAAACCACATTTCTTTAAAAGCGTTACGGTACACGAGCAAACAACTTAAAACTATTTTTCTTCTTTAAAAAATTTAAGTATTACTAGTATAAGTGAAACGCTCATCCTGTATATACAGGGTGTTCACAAAAGGGTGTCAAAAACTTCTACACATAATTTCAAACAAAACATGCCATATAAACATAGGTCGAGAAATATCTCGCTTAGACTCTAGCCACCATTTTGTATTTTTTTTATAAAAAAACTCCTTATCTCTAGAACTAGTATAGCTACAGATAACATACTTTATACGTAGGTAGTAATACATAAGGGAAAACTTAAAAAAGGGATGTTATTTTGCTATATTAGTAACAAAATGGCGCCTGTTGAAATATTTTAGTCAAATAAAAAAAGTATAGTTATAAAAATTCACGTGATACCAACTATTTAGCA
This sequence comes from Homalodisca vitripennis, assembly GCF_021130785.1. Classification (NCBI taxonomy): domain Eukaryota; kingdom Metazoa; phylum Arthropoda; class Insecta; order Hemiptera; family Cicadellidae; genus Homalodisca; species Homalodisca vitripennis. The sequence continues at coordinate 239,972,382 of NC_060207.1, read as the reverse complement.
ATTTTTATAACCATTCCAACGGTATCTTCGTCAAAGAAATCCGTCAACTCATAAGCGAGCACGATCACTTTATAAATACGCTTGAAAAAGCCGGGAACAACAAAGATTTTATCGGTTGAAAGGTATCAGCTGTTTTGCATCAGCTATAAAAAATAGATGTTAAACATTTTGAATTTTTTAATAAAAATCCAACCGTTTTATATATATGTAAAATGTTATACATACACACAGAAATACATTACCAGTTTATATACTCATGTATCTTAAATATGTTTTATTTCTAAGCAATATATAATATAATGTTAAAGAATTCTTTAGACGAAATAATTCTTTGGAAAATTAATATATGAAATAGTGGCGAAACAGAATATGGATCCGTCTACGCTATCATGTACAGAACATATTATTTCCAATATGAATATTGCCTAGAGGGAGCTTCTGTTATATTGTACTTTTCTCTTAGTAACAGAGGAGTTTCGTATTAGCTTATATAAAATATATGTGAAAGAAAACCAGACCCTTTATATTGAGTTCCTAAGTAATGTATAAAACCATAAGGTTGTAAAATGATCAATACAGCTATTATTTTATTTACAAAGAATGTTGAGCAGATCGCAATTTAAATTAATTAATTAAAATATGTTATAAATTTCATATCTCAATACCATTAACTTACTAATGATTTATTTGTTAAGTGAATAATATTCAATTACGGATCGATGTGTTCAGAGGGGCTTTCCTTACGTTCATAAATAAAAAAGTTGTATTTTTGGAAGCGCAAAACCCAATGTGCAATGAAATATATTACAATTGATCCCATACAAGATATGACAATCTGAATCTGTTTGTGGATCAATGGTAAACCCTTCTATATCTTCAATACATCAAAAATAAATTCTGTGAAACCATTTTTGTAAAATTTTAATATTTTTCGTTTGTGTAACTGTGTTTTGCAGAACTACTGAAAACGTCAACTGCTAGACCTTTCCAGTTTAAAACAAACATGATAAATGATGCAACGCTTACCACTTAAACAATGTTTATAACAAGAGCACTGATATGTTCATTACGGGACATTGTTAGAACTTCGATGTGATGATATGATTTTCTGAATGGTATCTGATCTTCCAAATGAGAGCATTGTATCATTTCAGACTTACCTTATTCGAATTAGACGAAGAAGACAACTTTACTAGCGAAGCAACCAACCAATCAGAGAAAAGTTTATAATTTTGAAAAGAAACCAAAACGTCTAAATCACAAAGTTCGGCCCTCCGTTATTGAATTTATTTGTAGAAGATTGCGGGAGAGAGATAAAAATTTACGCCAAATCTAGAGTATCCTCTGAAGTACGGAGTGGCGACTTAGTTAATGCGTCTGCGGCGTTTGAAGTAAATTTGTCTCGTAAAGGTTGACTTTGTTTTAATAAAGCGGTGCAATTGGTACTTGTTTGGTCAAATATTTAAAATTTTACAGCTACAGTATTTCAAAATATTTTCTTGGAGGCAGAACAAATAGAAAACTTGTTATGTATAGCCAACTCAATGAATAACAGAACAGATATACGTATATATCTTTTAAAATATATATTTGAATGATGACTTTAGAAAATTACACGTTTTACTGAAATATTGCTTGTTGGGGTTTGTAATTAATTTTTTTATTAAAAAATATCCTTATCTTCAGCTGTTTTCCATGGACCTAATGTCAAAATGGCCGAGATCATTATTTACATTTTATTACTACAACTCCTAATAATTAAGTATTTAAATACCAAAAATCAAGCTTTGATTAAAAATTATGATTAAACTGACAGGTCCAGAAATACCTTTTCAATTTCGGAAAAAAAGATGTCTCAGAGCTACAAGTATAGTATAATCTTGCATGATGTTTTTAGGAATGGCGTGATCTAATAGGATTATTCCATGTTTAATATATTAAAATAAGAGGGAAGATACATAGGTTTATGGTGAGGTTTTGTCACTCAAATATTGAGGCTGAAAAATTTTCACAAATAAGATTACAAGAATGATTTATTTATAGTGATTTATAAAAAAAATAATAAGATCGAGAAATGGAAAGATAAAGATAATGAACATAATATAATTGACGTTTAGATCATTTTGATCAAGGCGATGTTTTTGTTGATTCCATTAATTATAATATTTATTATGCATACTCTTTTATCGAAGAAGCGTGGTATTTAGTAGTTTTCACTAATATTTATCTTCAATCTTGATGACGTATCAGGCTACTTTGGGGTATAATACAGTTCTACAGTTCTATCAATAATTGGGGTTCTAAAAAATCTATATTTGTAGATTTGCGACCCTTGAATGTATTAATGTTCAATTCATGTTGTAACTAGATGATGATAAATACAATACTATTAAAATCTGTCTCAAGAGTCATTGGAGCTTGTGAATTGTAAATGGATCTTGAAAACTGTTTTAAGAGGCTAAAGGAAAAAAAGTTGTCTTTGGTTTTAGACACATTGCGTTTTTGTTTTGTAAATTCAACTCCAAATGTGGTATAACAGTGCAATCTTAGTTTTTAATTCTATTTTATGTAGCGCTCTTTCAGTAGAAAATATAATAGTATATTCTTTAAACAGGCTACTTTACATTTCTAAATAACAGCGACGAAGAAAATACTTTAATCCTTTCCAAGTAACATAGAACGTTAACACAGGTAGGTATTCAATAACTAGTGGAAGCTTTCAGCATAATTTTAATTTCCCGATGAACCAATCAGATCCAGGTTCTCAAAGGTAAGGTAAAGAGGATTACACTTTTATCCTTCGAGAACAGGTATTGATTATCTCTTTTACAATTTATGAGTAACAATAAAATGTTGAAATCAGACAAAAATAAATCAGTAGCACGTGTTTATTTTACAAGATACTATTGATGATGGACAACAGAGGTATTTAGTATCTATTATGTATTATACTCGTGTATTGAATTATATTGCAATAATAATCTCCGGGTAACCCAGATCAGTTCAGGAAAGTTTAAAATTAGCTTTTTATCTTCCGCCAGACTGTCGAGCGTGGGACAAATGTTTGTTTATCAGTGGATTGTTGCGATAAAGATGCCGATAACAGGGAGGGTACTGAGAAAACACTGAACTTATCTCAGTTATAAGCCATACAGAAGCATTATCTCATTTGGGCGAGTTTATGGTTTATTTTGAACAGCAAGGAGGGACAAATCCAAGATAATTTGTCATCAATTATTTTCTTTGCTAAAATATGTGGTAATCTGTTTTCATTCATCCGCAGAACTTGGCAAGTATAATTTAGACTTTCATGGTATAATAGACCCACCTATCTAATTTTGTTTCCAGGTAGACGGCGTGTTATGTGGGAAACGTAACATTTTCATTAAACACCTCAGTATACATTCTACCACTTCACTACCACTTCAGGGTGGGTGAATAACTAATGCATATTTATTAATCATAAACCAATACGTTCAATATGTTTTTATTTTAGTTTTTTCAAACTATAAATTTATAAAAATGTAATTTATTCAAATAGATACCTAAGTTTTTAGTAATTATTCTTGACTAATAAAATAACATTTTTGTATAATAAATCAAATTCTACAATTTATTAAATAGAAAATATTGGAATGTGCAGCCCTTTACCACCATTTTTGAACAGCTCTGTGAGTGACCAAACTTTTTACGAGCTTATATAAAAATCACTTAACTTAATATAGCTGAGGTCTTTACTGCGGCGTAGGGTCCAAATTACACTTTTATATGTTAATTTTAGTTTAAGAAAGAACTGTTATGTACAAATTGATCTAAGACGACATTAAAATTTAGTCAGGGATTTCTGGCGAATACGCTGCAATAAGAAAATGCAATGGAAGCATCATTGCTGTAAAAGACCTACCTATAAACGAAATTTGGCCACTCCTACTTGGACGATCCTCGAGATATCATGCAAACAGACAGACAGACAGACTCGAGTTTTATCAATTACCTAAGTCATAACTTCACTTACGTTTAGAAAATACATTGAACGTGTGACAATTACTGTAAATATAGTGAAAATGAAGAGAAGACTAATGTTATATTTTAGTAAACAGATATCAAGGAAGAAAACTTCTATCAGTACTATATATGAAAGCGAATTTAATACAGAAGAAAAATCTTTGAAGATGAAGCAAAGTAATTGATATATTAACCTTGCGATGTCGGACTAGCTTCTGAGATCCGACCTTCTATAGACTAAGCCGCTATCAGGAGAGAGCTCAGCCAAATCCTCTTACTCTGACCACCGCAAAGATATTTTCACTTTCACACTGCCAATAAGTCTAAATACTTACAATACTAAAAAAATGGGAAATCAAGTTTTTGTCTAACTCAAGTTTGGCACTATAAGAGCATTCTACTGTAGTAACAATCCCTCGTATTCTTATGGTGGAACTAAAACATCTTAACACCCTTCGCACGCCACTAATAACTTCCCTACCTTTCCTTTAACGCCAAGACAAGTAAAAAATTTAGTACATTTAAGTTCAAAGCTAATTTTTATTATAACTAAATTATAAAAGGTAAAAGAAAACGAAGTAGAAACCAGGAAATTTTACTTAAAATTAGCGTATTTATTGATAAAAATAATTAAATTTTAAAAGTTTAATTACATTTTACTATAAAACAAGATGAATATTTCAATCTAATGACAACACTACCACACGATGAAGAATAATAACGAGATAAAGGCGCTGCTTCCGGTTCTTGCAATCTTTTTTCGTCTAAAACATTTCCAATTACAATTTTGTCTAGATAACTTAAATATGTGTAAAAACGTAAGAAGCCTACTTCGGTCTAAAAGCGTCTACTTCATGCCGTTTACATTCACTCCAGCCTAACTTATTTACAGTCTCAAATTTTAATTTGCCTTATTGTCCCGATCACGACAATATATACATATGTGGATCTCGGAAACCTACTTCGGCCAAAAAGGGTCTACTCCCGGTTCTTGCAATCTTCATTCGGTCTTAGATCTTTCCAGTGTTATAGTAGTTTGCCTTATTGTACCGATGAAGAAAATATACGTACATACTGAGGATTGAGAAGCCTACTACGGTAAAAAAACATGTACTCCCGATATAATGTTTAAATCCTTACTAAGTCTATGCAAAATTGTATTTAAGCCACTGTAAAATGCTATATCACGGTGTCAAGGGAGCCAACCAGTTTTGTGCAACGATTCCGAGTTTTATTCCTTGTGGTAAGTTACATCAATGGGCATAGCATATAAACCTTCCCCGTGTAAAAATACATAAACATACAGATTTTCATAACGAACGGTCAAATAGCTTCTGAGTCTATAAAGGACAAACACACAAACGTTCATTTATATATATATATATATATATATATATATATATATATATATATATATATATATATATATATATATATAGACGGTGGGTTTTATAACATAGTTTAATAATAATAAAATAATTTAAACAATGTATTTCCAATGCTTTACGCGTTCTTGATTGTTCATTAGCGCAATCTGGAATACAAGTTATAGGGTACCTTTGTCTCTGTTATCTGCATTGAACTACTGATATACTTAATATTTTACAAAATAAAACTGCTAACAAATATTTCAGCATCTTTGACGAATTTCAGCTGAAACATCAAAGAAGGTTTAAAAGTGTCAACAGCTGTTTAATGCTAGTTACAATGTATTGTGATACAGATATTATCCATTATTTTTTCAAATTGAATTTGAAAGAAGGGTTTACTAACAAATCAACTTATTAGTAAATAATTCTCTCTATTAAAACTTTAAGACCCTAAGGTCCCCGTATCGTCCGAAGAACGTAACACCCAAGACATCGACTCCAGAGGCATTTAAATATTCATGACGTGGTGTCTGGGAAAATTTGACACTGGCTTTTCGTCAATTCATAGACTTTATCGCGATATCTCCCGAGCTCCTCCCGAGACGTTGTCTGAATTTGTAGCAGCCAGGGGAAAGTCCACCTTCCATACGAATTTCCAAAAGCTCGCACAATTCTCTTCAAACCGTTTAATATCTTTTGCATACGCGTAATTTTCAAAATCATCATAGTTTAGCGAAATTTTAATAACAAGTCGAGTTACTTTGTAAAACTAGCATAATCCATTTCTCAATAGTTTGTTTCAATAGTGTAAAGTGATTTTTAATTTGGTTATTCTAAAGATTATTCTAGGTGTGTGGTGGTATATTAATATTAATTTTCTAACTATTCAGTTTTTGTATTTTGTTATATTGAACCTAAAAAGTACATACTATTTTTTGGACAATTAAAATAGAGAGTGGAATAGCTAAACTCAGCTCTACATCGGTGCACTATTCGTTAGAAAAAAATAATAAAACAACATTAATTGATTCAATTTCTAGATAAACTAAAATTTATAGATTTAGTATTTTCAATATTTATTAAAATCTCCTATTAATACTGTCAAACTCTACTGTATAACGTTTCAAAACTTATTGGAGCAAACCAAACAACATTACACTATTTGAAATCTCCAACTACACAAATTATTTAATTGCTGTTGATATTAATATTCTAAAAGGCAGAATGAATGGCAATGCCTACGACTTACTCAATAAAACAGAAACACGATTTCAATCTACAGTCCGAAACTAATCTAAAACAACATTAATCTGATCTGAATTACTTCACTCCTCTAAAACATTCCACTTTAATTGATTTAAACAATCACTCGTGTTTGTCTAGGAAAGTACATGCTTTAGAGTGTAAAAGAGAAGTATTGTATTCATGAGAAAACCATATAGGTTGTTTCTGAATTTTTAACTAATTTTAAAACAATTTATGTTAAAATTTATTACTAAAATATTTTTATTGAGATAACACATTTCTTTCTATGAAAACGTATAGTAAAATAGGAGTATTTAACAAAATTAAAAATTATATCACCACCGTTATAGGTTATACAAGGTATAAGACAACGTTTCGAGGATTGGAATCTATCCTCTTCGTCAGGTGGAGGATGTATTAAAAAGTACAAAAATAAAGAACAGAAAGAAGTAAAGAAGGGAAGGAAAAGGGTGCAACATACCCAAAAGCTGCTTGAGTCCAGTCCAGGCGTTGTCACTGCACAGGATGCAAGTCCCGAGCACAAATCACAAGTACGAGAATCACAGTAACACATCACTCTAGCACACAATACAGTGGGGTACTTTCCTTCTTTACTTCTTTCTGTTCTTTATTTTTGTTTGTATTAATACCTCCCCCACCTGACGAAGGGATAGATTCCAATCCTCGAAACGTTGTGTTATACATTTTATGACCTATAACGATGGCAAATTTCCGAAATCCTGTCCTATTAAATTCATACAATTTTGATTAAAAAAATGTAGCTATTGAAAATATTAACGGTTTTTTTAAAGCTGTTAAAAGTTAAATCAGGATATTGTTGATTTAAAGTTTTAAATTTTAATATTATTTAAAGGTTGTTTGAAATAGCAATTTAATATTCAAAAGTCAACAAATTCATGCATCAAGGTTTTGAAGTAAATAATTTTGAAAAAATACAGTTCAATTACAATTTTCATTTTGAATCTGTGCCAACTTTAATAAGAAATAGAATAAAAATGTGGCCAAGAAATTTTAGTTTAATTTTTGTTTAGTTTAGCTTACAGGAGAGCATAAGTTGATTTATTGTAATTAAATGTTTTATTGTATTTGAATTTTATAAGAAAGTTAAATTTTAGTTCGCTTATTGATTTTTAATCAAGAAGTATTGAATTTTAGTTTAATTTACTTGAAGACCTTTCTTGAGAAAGTTTTGGGAAGAGAAGTGGTCCTGTATTCAATTGGTTGATTCTTCAAACCTTCCACGGTCAATAACAAACATAACGGTTAAACAAAATTTATATCACCACGTTCATACATCTTTCAGACATGTACTGCATACATTTGATATCTTTATCCCCAGGCAATTTTCGGTGGGCATGATTATAATATAATTCCTTATGAAATGATCAAAACAGTTTTGTATCCAATTTTATTGTTTTCATAAAACATATTAAAAAAGTGCAGTGATTAAAAACTACAATAATTAAACCCCAACTGCAGAGAGATAGCATCACATTGAAAGGTCACATTGTGATCCTGCACTCTCTCTCGCTCACATTCAATGAGAGCTCGAACCTCGTTTGTCACTTCAACCTAATAAAGCAAATGCCCTTTATGGTCCAAACTCTGCTCACCACGTTAACTTTGTTTTAGCTGTTTTATTTATAGTCAACTTGTGATTGATCGATCACTATCTCCTTTTTTCTGGACATTTCAGCCTATTATAGCTTTTTAAATATATAAGCTTTATAAATATATAACACTTGATCCCTGCCAATAGCTTTTTACTACAGGTTTCACTAGATAGATCTATCTCAAATTAAACGCATTTAGATGTGTAACTGGTCACGGAAGTTAGAAATACTACGGTAAATGACAGGCTGTTCCAAATTCCTATACAACGGGAAGCTAACATATACGCCGTATAATGCTTTTTATTAACCAACTAGCTGTTTCCCATGGCTTCGCACGTTTTCGCAACCTTTGCCCGTGTATTCAAGTGAATTGTATTTCCAACGCCAATGTAGAGTTTGCCTTGATGCCACGATGAAGAAAATCTGTCAGAAGTGTACGATATGTTTATAGCCATTGTACACATACATATACTTTATTATAAAGTGGTCTAATTCCCAAGCTTTAACTTCAACTAGAAATTTATTTTAAAGACAAATATAAATCATAGCTTAGCGCCTTCAAATAGTGTTTGGCTATTTAATATACGTAGCTGTCTCGTAATTGCAGTTTATAATGTGCAGGCACTTTGAAAACTTTAATATTTTGTAGCGCCGCCTAGTAGTGAGTTACATCAGTGGGCATAGCATATAAACCTTCTACGTGGAAAAATACATATACATACAAATTTTCATAATGATCGTTCAAATAGTTTACGATTCTATAAAGGACATACAGACAAACATTCATTTATATATGTATATTTAGATAATTTCACTGAAATTGCTTCATTCATTTACGTCAACGTAACCATGGAAACACATCAATACGTGCAGCTGCACACGAAAACAGTGAATCCAATATTACATTTTAATCTCGACTGCTTTGTGTATTTCATTTGTTTACGCTACTTGCAAACTCGTACAACGTTAGCTACTAAGAATTATGTACACTGTTAGTAATGCTTTTACCCGAGGCATAGTTCGAAGTGTATTATCAATACTGTGTAGTACATGGTAGATATTAACTTATGTTATGATAAAGTAAGAGTTCATATTGTCTACAAAGATATATTTAAATGTTATTAATGATATTCCAAAATACATAACTAACAAGTATTATGTTTGTATATTCTGTGGTACAAAGAACCCTATAACACACGTATTTTTGTTACCTCTTGTTCTAATAAAATAAGAATTAAGTTTGCTTATTATTTCTGATTGGGAGTGTCGATGGCCGAGCGGTCTAAGTCGTTGGACTTTGGGTCTGAGTTAGAGATAGCGCAGGTTCAAATCCTGTCTGTGACCGTTGCACTTTTTATCGGTACAATCAACCTCGTACTGTATCGACTCTCCCCCTTATTCTGTTTGATAAGATCCTCGCACAGGCCAGTGGCCCATGAGGACGGACAGAATAAGGCTTAAAAGGGGATCGGTCTCTCCTTTTATAAAAAAATGTCTTACATATACTAATGTTATGAATGTTAAAAGCCGATTGACAGGTATTTTGCCTTGCTTATTTAAACACATTTGTGACAGACACGGTGAAATACAAAATAATTGAGTCGCAAAAAGTAAGGGCACGGTATTGTAGTGGTAACATGCTCGACCGGCAAGTGAGAGACACGGGTTCGAGTCCCTGTGCAGCAATTACTTTTTGCGATTCAAGTTTTATTAAAAATTAAATTAGGCTATTGCCGCTTATAACAATTAATGAATGATAAAAGTCGTTTGAGAGGTATTTTGTAGGTATTTCTAATACGAGTATATCATAGTTTCTTTGGTAATGAAAGTTACAGGCATATATTTATATCGGTAACGATAAAGATGGGACAGTCGAGTTGGGAATATATCTGATCGATTTAGACTAACAATCTAAAATCGCTTTTCCGCACTACATTATGGTCATTAAGGGTCGGAACACTTACGTGATGTCACTTACAAATGTGATACGTGCTCACAACGTTCCTGATGTGGGTCGTCTGGTTGGCTGAACAGAGAAAATACACATTTATTGGGTAAAGTGTTGTTGAAAGTTGTAATCGACTGATGATTTAATTTATCTGGATATCAAACATGTAATGTGATGAAAAATATTAAACAATCCCTCTTGGTTATGATGATACAGTTTGTATATTATTCATAGAAATAAAAAATAATAATATGGCCGGGACTCTTAAAACATAGTTTAAGAAATTTAATACAACATTTTCATAAAAAATACTTTACTTAGATTTTTATCTGATTTAAATCAATGTATAACAACCATATCAATATTAGTAATATATGGTAACTAACACATAATATTTAATGATAAATTGGACAAGTTTTAATTTCGAAGTCTATTCAGCCTTAAGTACATATTAAAATTATAACAGTTTAATTATATGCATGGTTGCAATTGTATTGTTAACTGTTAATTACACGTTCAATCTCCATTTATTATAATCTTGTATTTAAATACTCATTACTCCTCTACTGAAATATTTTATGAAAGATAGTATGAAGTAAACTAAAGTAAAGTAAATAACGAAATTAACTCCCTACATGAAGACGACAAACAACCATAAGTTGGAATGATTGGAAGTAAATTTATGTGAAAGACAAAATTGCAAGGAGACGCTAAACGAGTCTCTCTTATTACATTTGAAACCGTTTGGCAGCCATGCAAATACATGTCCACAATAGTAATTCTAATCACTAAATTGAAACGCCATGTCTATGTATGTTTATTAAACGTTATTTTTGCATTGTTCCACTTGTAATTGGTTTTCCAGCATCGCTCATTCACATTAATCACAAAGCAAATTAGAATCACAGAATTAAACGATCTCCCTTGTAACTGTTTGACAGTCATGGAAATACATGTTCACAATGGTAATTGTAATCATGAATTAAAACGCCATTTCTACATATCTTTACTAGACGGTATTATTTGAATTGCAATGTTTATTAATTAATTTTAATGAAGTACTTTTTATTAAGTGCATGTTTTAGACTTAGTGAAGTTGACACACAACACGGTGGTTATAATTCCTGACTTACGCGTGTCACAACGCTCTGTTGTGATTTGCTTATTTTAACCTAGTTTGTAATTATTTGTTAGGTTAGTTATTTACCTGAAGAAGAGATCAGGTTGCAGATCTCGAAACGTAATGTTACTGATTTTTTTGGTATCACTGATCGATGGCAAATATTCGGAAAAACTTGGTTCCTTTACACTCTCACCGAACATAAAGTGCAACTATTCTGGTATAAATCTCTCAATTGGAATATTACTTATCTCTGGAGAGTTTGGTAATTAGTTTGTCACTCATCTAGTAATTTATTAAAGCTCACAATATCAGAAGCGAATTTATTAAGTGAGACTTCGGTTACCTAGGCACGTACAACTTGTTGAAGCTTCTTGCAGTTCAAGACAGACGTGTTGGTTCTTTTATCGAGTAATATTTCCATTGCAATGTAACAGTCAACGTTGCCATGGTAACATGTCAATACCTGCGGCTAGCCCACAACAATAATACACCCAATACAAAGTTACCTAGCAGTTTGTAGTTCCTGTGGTATTTAAGAGAAACATAAAGTTTGTGTATTGTTTCTGTGTTATAAAAATATTGAAAACAATATAGGAAACCTCGTCTGTTAAAGAATAACCCTAAAAATGACATATTAATAAAATACTATTAAAACGAAGTGTTCGCATATACTCAGAAATTTTGATAAAAAATAATTTTTGACTGCCAAATTTTAAGGTACGACAATCAATTGACTAGCTTATATATGTTTATATGAAGCGTGTATTTTATTTCTAAGAATTTTTTATCTTGTACTACTTACTTAAAAATATTATAACTATTAAATATTATACTACTGTATTTTTTAAATATTAAAAAATTAAAATTAAAATTCATACTTACAATTCCTATAAGTTGAAAGAATAAAAATAATGAAAGCAGTAAATTAATGTGAAAGACAATTGTAAGGAGACGCTAAACGAGTCTCTCTTATTGCCTTGTTTCACTTGTAATTGGTTTTCCAGCTTCCCTCATTCACATTAATCACAGAGGAAATTAGAATCACAGAATTAAACGTTCTTCTTTGAAAATGTTTGGCAGCCATGCAAATACATGTTCAGAATGGTAATTCCATCTACTTAATTGAAACGCCATGTCTATATATGTTTATTACACGGTATTATTGCCTTGTTTCACTTGTAATTGGTTTTCCAGCATCGCTCATTCATATTAATCACAGCAAATTAGAATCACAGAGTTAAACGTTTACCCTTGTAACTGTTTGGCAGCCTTGCAAATACATGTTCACAATAGTAATTCTAGTCACTGAATTAAATCGCTTATCTTTACTACACGGCATTATTGTCTTGTTTAACTTATAATTGGTTTTCCAGCTTCCCTCATTCACATTAATCACAGAGGAAATTAGAATCACAGAATTAAACGTTCTTCTTTGAAAATGTTTGGCAGCCATGCAAATACATGTTCACAATAGGTAATTCTAGTCACTTAATTAAACGCCATGTCTATATCTTTACTACACGGCATTATTGCCTTGTTTAACTTATAATTGGTTTTCCAGCTTCCCTCATTCACATTAATCACAGAGGAAATTAGAATCACAGAATTAAACGTTCTTCTTTGAAAATGCTTTGGCAGCCATGCAAATACATGTTCGCAATGGTAATTTTAGTCTCTGAATTATAACGGCATGTCTATATATGTTTATCACACGATAATATTGCGTTGTTATAAATTTAATTGGTTTTCCAGCATCGCTCATTCATATTAATCACACAGCAAATTAGAATCATAGAATTAAACGATCTCCCTTGAAACTTGTTTGGCAGCCATGCAAATACATGTTCACAATGGTAATTCTAGTTACTGAATTAAAACGCTTATCTTTACTACACGGTAGCCTATTATTTTCTTGAAATATTTATTATTTCATTGCTTAATGAAGTATTTATAAAACATTTATACAACATAATATTGGATTTTAGGGTTGGTAATGTTGCCTTCCTTTATAAATGAAGCTCGCTTATGAATTAATTATGGGGAATATCGAGAAACCCGGGTTACACGTTTCCTCCGCAAAGCCTTTATCAAGTGCGTTCTAATAAAGATTTGTACAATTATATGTATTTCGTTTTTTATACTTTTGATAAATAAGATGTCGCTGATAATATAGGAGTGTATGAGTTAGTTCTCTTTATTGAAAGTGGATAGGACGAAATGTCTTATGCTTAAATTTCGTGTAATGGGGATAGGAGATGTATGAACTATGATAAAAAATATATAATCGGGAACTTTCCATAAAGCGAATTGGACGTTATCATTATGTTATTGAACGTTACATATGATTATAACGTCACTATTATTCGGCAGGAAACTGTGTGCTAAGTCACGAATATGTGCTAGTTTAAAATATAATACAAATACGGTGCAATAAATACAATACAGTATTGTGTTACTCCAGTTTCTCCAAGGTGTTGCTCCAACAAGAATACAAGTCGAGCAGCACTTCTGACAGTCTTGATTGCATCGAGAGTCAGTTCACGAACTATCTCAGTAAGATACTTGTCAAGGAACCCAATCGTAATATCTTTTACTACGAAGAGGTGCTGAATACGCAAAAATAATTGTATTAGTTTGTCACTCATGGGGTAATTTATTATAGCTCAAAATATCAGAAGTGAATTTATTAAGTTAGACAAATCGGTGTGTAGCTTCATGTACTTCAGACGTGTTGGTTCTTTTATCGAGTAGTATTTCCATTGCAATGTTTATACTGTCACGTTGCCATGGAAACATGTCAATACCTGCGGCTAGCCCACAAAAATAATAAACTCAATACAAAGTTACCTGGCAGTTTGTAGTTTTTGTGGTTGTTAACGTAGACATAAAGTTTGTGTATTGTTTCTGTGTTATAAAAATATTGAAAACCTTTTTGAAAGAATAACCCTACAAGCGACATATTAATAAAACACTGTTACTACGAAGTGCGATGGTTTTCGCATGTACTCAAGAATTTTGGTAAAACAATTTTGTACAGCCAAAAATTAAGGTACAGTAATTAATTGATCAGTTTATTTTTTATATGAAGCGTGTATTTTGTCCTTGTGTCAACTTTCATCTTGTACTACCGGACTAAATAAAGTGTATAAAAACTGAAATTAAACGTTCACATACTCGTATGTTATAAATTTATAATACTGTACTCTGAAAATACGTGTAAATGCGTGAATTGTACACAAGGTTTGGGTCGGATAAAGTATTTATGAAAGAAGCTAAACACATCGTTATCTATCACCTTACATTCTTATTATAATCCTATTAATATTTCTACTCAGGGCTCTAACTCAGGACTCATTTTTCCATGCGTGCCTATCTAAAATCATCGTTATCTGCTACCTGATATTCCAATTACAATTCAATAAATGTTTATACTCAGGGCTCACAACGTGCTGTAACTTCCGACTCATATATTTTGTCATACGTGCCTAACTAAAACCATCGTTATCTGCTACCTGATATTCATATTACAATTCAATAAATGTTTATACTCAGGACTCACCACGTGCTGTAACTTCGGACTCATATATTTTGTCATATGTGCCTCACTAAGAAATCGTTATCTGCTACCCGATATTCCTATTACAATTCAATAAATGTTTATACTCAGGACTCACCACGTGCTGTAACTTCGACTCATATATTTTGTCATACGTGCCTCACTAAAAACCATCGTTATCAGCTACCTGATATTCCTACTACAACTCAATAAATGTTTATACTCAAGGCTCACCACGTGCTCTAATTCCGGACTCATATTTTGTCATACGTGCCTAACTAAAACCATTGTTATCTTCCACCTTATATTGATACTAAAAAACTATAAATATTTCTACTCACGGCTCACCACGTTCGCTAACGCACATCTGCAGAAATGTACAGTAAAGCAAGTATCCTACAACGAGATGAGCTGAAAGCGTGGGAAGTTGAAACTCCTTATTCACATTCACTCGAAACAGCTCAGTACACATTCAAACCACAACAAAAGGAATTTGCTCTGTGCAGATTTGATTATCACATCTGCGTGAATTCAATCGTTATTTCCGATTATCAGCATCCTTTTCTCCAATCTCCCTTGGCTTAAGTTGAGTTACATTTACGATGTGGATGGCGTATCGTTTCATTGATCGTACATAAATTTTAAGTTGTAATTTTAAAATGTCTAGAGGTAAATAATTTCATATGATTGTCTATCGTTTGTACAAATAAGAGTGCAAACAAGTAGTAGACACATTTTAGAATCTTTTGTTGTATGTATTGAAATATTTTAGTGATGTAAGTACTTTTATTAGTTACGTAGCCAAACTAAATACTGTTAATTCAAAGTAAATAGTAAATGTACAACTTGTTATTTTAAATCAAATCAGAGATCTAATGATCTTCATTAATGGTAATTGGTGTTTTAAACTTGCGCCATTAATTATTTCACGATCAAATCATAAACGTATAATCAAACTTTTCATTTGGAAATCGATTAGTTACTTCAGAAACACAATAGTTTATTCGTAATTTTATTTTGAATCTACATTCATACTCAAATTCATGTCTATATCTACTAATATCTTATCAATGTGTGGAATACTATGTATTTTTCTCACGTCAGAATAATTAAAGTAGCTTGAAGATAACCCGGCCGAATCCTGAAAACAGTACACTGTATTTTATTGGATAACTCTTGTTTAAAGTATGTTATTGACGATAGAAGGTTTGATAGGATAACAGGATTTCGGATATTTTAAATCATTATAGGTTATAAAAGGTATAACACAATGTTTCGAGGATTGGAATCTATCCTCTTTGTCAGATGGGGGAGGTATTAATAAATGCGGTTTGTTATTTTTGTGTGTATTAATACCTCCCTCACCTGACGAAGAGGATAGATTCCAATCCTCGAAACGTTGTGTTATACCTTTTGCAACTTATAACGCAACATGCATGGAAAAGGTAGCACATTTTATTTTTTACAATTTAATACGTTAATCTCGTTAACTAAAATTAATAAGAACAGCTTATTTTGCTGATTTTAAGTGCAAAAGATAATGGCAAGACGCTAGTTGTATGATAGCATCAAAGGGGTACTAGCGCACCTGGTGCTATAATTTTTTATGGAGAATTTTATTCCTTTTGAATCCCTAATTTGGCCATCTTTATGGATCTCTAGCCTCTGCGAGGATCTTATCAAACAGTTTTCTCCCAGAGGTCCCACCTCCACCCCTAACTATAGGCATCTGTGGCCTCCTTAGTCAGTTCCTCGAGCCGACATTGTCTTCTTCTTGTCCTTTCCACAGTGCGCGTAGGTTCTTCTCTTCTCGTAGGTTTTGCCACCCTCTGCAGCACGTCGTCCCCATTTAAATGGAAGGATAAATCAGCTTCTTTGATCCTCACCGTGCCCTCCTCCCCACAGTACTCTCTCTCTATGTACTGCGGATCATTGGCCATTGTTATATACCCAAAATAAATCACCTATTTCCTTTTACCCAGGATGACCAATCCCGTGTTTTACACTAAAATGTCTCTAACCTTCAGATCCGTTAGCCAGACCGGTGGTGGACCTGGGATAGAGTACCTCCAGCCAGTGTTCACTGACATATCCACAGAGGTACAGGATTCACCCATGCGTGTGACCATCTGCCTAGGTGTTGCTGAAGAGGGCCCTAGCAACAACCTAGTACAGCCCCATCGGGAAACCCACCTCGTTGCCCGACCGACCTCGTTGGCCGACAGACCTCGTTGGCTGACAGACCTCGTTTCCCGACAGACCTCGTTGCCCGATCCACCTCATTGCCCGACCCACCGGGGACATAAAATGCCTCTCGAGGACCATGGTCACTCCGCCCTCTTGAGTTGATACATTACAATATAATCAGGACTGATATTCTGTCAGGATTTGAACTCCGGGAAATTTACCACCTTCGGTAATCGTCAGTACTTTGATTATACGTATAAGTTTAGAACAAGTTGTCAACCGATGCTAAAATAAGATTCCGCCTGAAAACCTCTGGTTACGTCAAGCGTACAAGTAAGCTTGTGGTAAAACTGCGTGTGCATTCAATTACTTTTGCGAGAAAGAGTGTTTAGTACAGTTTGGAATTAATCTCGTATTCAACATTTTGGAAAATGTACTACCATTTAATTTTGGTTACCGCTTTAGTTAGAGTACCGAATTATGCCTTATATTGCACGCAGATTACAACGTACAACTAAAAAGGTATTTTTCTCGTAGGACAAGAAGCTTAGAAATTGCACCTAGTCCTGTAAGGACATTTGTGCTGCTTCTGGAGTGACAGGATATTTTGGACGGTTAAAGATGGGGATAGGGGCTGCTGTCGATGTTCCATAAGGAAGGATTTTGGACATATTACCTTGGAAGAAAGAGAGAACCCGCTCTGAACCAGCTTCTCCAGTCAAAGCAGGGAGGGAGTGAAGCACTCTTATGTCTAGGCTAACAAGAACCTTTGACTCTTAGGAAACAAATCCTACCAACTCCAACAGTCATCTCCCGCAGTAGACTAGACCTATCGACTACCCTTGCACCTCAGAATCTCGACATTTGCGGTCAGTGATGTGCCAATCCTGGACATCCAGGTTGCCCAGATTTAAGTGACTCGTCGGTTTTTGCTGTGCCCAGTGTGGGTTCGACTGGAAGATATAAACCAGTCATAAGTGAACCCGCCTGGGTATCTAATAATAAGGTATTATTATTAAACATATTATAAAATATGACGTCCATATAACTACACAAACTAGAACACTCTAGCACAATCAACTGGTCAAAAATGACAAACTGTTACTTACAATAAATTAGTATTCTATAAAGAATTATGAATCTCAGTTCCACTTTAAGATTCATAGTAATATCATTTACACTACGTGTAGAGTGACATTGACGCCTGGGTCTGAAAAGGTTAACTGACAACCTGAAGAACCTATGCAAGAGTTATAACTCTAAATCATTTCAAGCCCAAAGAAAACAACTACGATTACATCATGAAACTTAGCTTTGGAAATGTTCCGGATTTTTATTTGTGACTCATATTAGTTTAACAAGTATTTGCATATGTTTCACAAATGTATTTCATCATAAAACTCACAAACTAAGATTTAATTTGTCTAGAGGTTTTTTCATATGGCTCTTGCTGTGGTTGGAAAAATAAAAATGTAAAATAACTAACTTAGTGTTTTTCTATCGTCTAAAATTATAATTGGACTATTACGATAATTAATGTGAATACGAGGAATAAATTATCCTTAATCTGGGCACATGTGCATATATTAAAACAGTATTCATGTTTATGGAGCGCTTGAAGTTATCAAATATTAGTTTCGTTTTATTTAAAATTTAAAATTCCACGTTTTATACTTATTTCTAATAAGTATTACAATAGGCTTTCACAACAGACACAAAAAACTAACACCTAAAATACAACACAAACAAGGCACAAAATAGTTATTTTACTTCTGAAAGGCCGAACAAGTCAAATACAAACGAACAAAGGGAAATATCGGAATATCGGACAAAGAGGTGACAAACGTTCAGTTCCTGGCCATGGCTTGGTTGTGAATAAACCAACAGAATTTACCCCTTTGACATGACCGATATCCGGGACAACTTGTGATTCTGGCACGTTTGTGAGGATAAAATCCTATGCAATTAAAAATACATTCACCTTTAACAATGAATGATCAATAAAAAATTATTTTAAAAATGTCTTAGATATAGATATAAGTAACTATTACTAACGCAGCAATGAAAAGTGTTTTATATTACTAACTTTAATAATATCCGGGTGTCCTAAAAGTCCTAAACCTCCTCATCTTTTTAACCTTCTTATGAATCGAGATGGAATGATTTACTTTGGGGGATGTTTTGTATGATCATTTGAGAAGTTTTTATGTATGAAAATGTTTTAATACCTCTCTCCCCAAAATAGATTATTTTAATGGTAAGTCAAAACTTTTAATACCAAAAGGTCCCGTTATTTTAAAGGTATTATAAAAAGAAGAAGAATGGCGCAAAATAGAGGTCTTTAATGTTACTGTATCAAATGTGGTGGCCTATTAAATTTTGAATTCTTTATAAAACCCCCACTGTTGTAAGGCAGATAAAACATTCATTCACTAGTTATTTTGAGAACTTAGGACACAATATCACAAAGCAAGTTATTACAAGAATCAAAAACCATTATTAAAACAGCATTTATTAAGGTTTTGTTTTGTCTGACCGAGGCCCATTAGGAAGTCCTAGGAATACCAATAGCTGGTTTTGCCATGTCATGTCTTATTGTTTACCAGTTAGTATGTGAGACACATTCAGTTCACTTTGACACAGTAACTAGACTGTAATTAGTAACTCGTTGAAGACTCTTGGAGCAATTGGAAAAAATTTTAAATAGTAGTAAATATTTATTTGTGAAGTAGCCTGATGATGAAACCTTTGGTTCGAAAGGTCTCGCCCAAAAAATAAACTATATTGTACAAGTATTTTCTTAATAACATTTACTGCTATTTTATTAGTAACTGAGGTATTGTATTTTAAATGAGGAATGGTGTTTAGTAAAATCACATAAAATTACTAAGTTATAATTTTTTTGTGACAATATAAAAGCTTGGAGAAGAACTTTAATCTAAAAATAAAAAAATATTTCACTATTATTATACATTATTGTTACGAAAAACCATTATTGTTTTTTTAGTTATACCGCCGTCATTTTTAAACCTGAAATAATATTTTTGCATAAAGTGAAATAAAACATGTTTTAATTATTCTAAAAACTAAGAAAAAATACGTTTTTTTAAATAGACATCCACAAGGTAAATTAAGCAAGATAAGACTATGTTTCATACGACATTTTTTTCTTATTTTTATTTGACAAATCGCATGGTAAAGTTTGATACAGGACACCCTGCACAGTAAAATTCTGATCCCTTAATAGTTAAAACGTGTTAGATGCCTTTGCACGTGATTTATTAGAGCTCAGCGAACGTGCAGTCAAAGGTCGCCTTTGATGTCCGCCGCTCGCTGATAGGTGTCAACGGTTGACGGTTGACGCGATAACAGTTGACCTACATCAAGGTGAAATGAGTCAACAAACAATCAAAGGTGTAAAGGGTAACTCGTTTATATAAGCCACCCAGCCATGTTTAAGCCAATTACACGTTTGAAATATTCAGTAAAGGACGGTGAGCCGGTGGATTAACCTCTGGGTTTCTCTCCACACCAACCCATCTTTGGTTTATGGTTTAATATACCACTTCCGTATTTTTATTGGCTTCTTGTCAGCATATTAGATGTCTTTGAATAGAGTTGGATGGACCGTCTAATGAGTATATTAATATTTTGATATTTTGAAAAATAAATATTCGATTCATGCTAAATTGGTTATACTTTATCTTACCTGTGTAACCAATGCTCTTTTAAGAGTATTTTGTAACATAATTTGCAATACTTAATATAAAACACCAAATACATTATAATCAAAAGTTAATGAAGCATCTTAAATTATAAAAATTAATTTTTTAATATACCGGTAATATGTTGATCCATTCAGAAATCTATAATGGCGTGTTATACTTCATTTATGAAACAGTATTGTTTGGCCCAAATACTGGATACTATTTCACGTTCATAAAGTTATACGAGTATTTGTATTATGCGTAGCTGCGTCAACCATAACATGCAATTTAGAGCATCTCGTTTTACGTGTTGAATTATCGTTTATACATATAGTTAATACTTTTAATATTGATTTTATAGATACTGTAGTAATCTTCTATATTTTATTTTCTTCGATATAAACAATGCTATGATGGAATAAAACGGTTGGCATTTATTAGTGCATAATTATATTTCGATTTAGATTAATAATAAAAATTCCATTTGATAAATCTCTTTTTGAATAAATCGAGAAAGGTTCATTTACACAACACTCTTAGAAATTAATAAATGCAGAGCTAAATAAAATGAGGTATACCTCCAATAGTAGAATTCTGGTTTTCTTGGTTTCTGGAAGACGGAAGAATCAATATTTAATTTTAAAAAATTAAAGAAATGTAATAATTATTACAATGAGAATAATCAATAAAAGATTAATATTACCAAAGCAACAAACTTACAGATATTAAGTTTGTAGGAGAGCTGCTCATAGGCGGAAGGTTATGGATAAATTCCTTATTATTTATGTTGGTGTCCAATTGGATGATATGTGACGTCATTTGGATGCTGTGTAAATACGGTGGGATGATCGAATGACCAATTAGGACCCGCTACGATGGTGTGAAGGCCTTGTCGATTATAAATTGTAATTCAATTAATGTCACTTTTCGAAAAAGGGGTGGCAAAATGTATAAAATAAAACGTTTCGAGGATTGGAATCTATCCTCTTCATCAGGTGCGGGGGGTGTTAATAAGGAAAAGTAAAGAAGGAAAATAAAAGGTTCAAACATACCCAGAAGCTGCTTGGAGGCTAGTTCAGGCGTATAAAACAACGTTTATAGGATTGGAATCTATCCTCTTCATCAGGTGGGGGGGGAGGGGGTGTTAATGAGGAAAAGTAAAGAAGAAAAAGAAAAGATTCAAACATACCCAAAAGCTGCTTGGAGTCCAGTCCAGGCGTTGTCACTGCACAGGATGTAAGTCCCGAGCACAAATCATGAGTACGAGGATCACAATCACACATCACACCGGCACAGGCTACTGTGTATTACTTTTCTTTCCCTTCTTTACTTATTTCTGTTCTTTAGTTTTGTATGTATTAATACCTCCCAACTTGACGAAGAGAATAGATTCCAATCCTCGAAACGTTGTGTTATACCTTTATATAACAATAGCAAATGTCAGAAATCCTGTTATCCTTTTAAACCTTCCAACGTCAATAACAAACTTGAAACAAAAGAACAAATAGGTAGTGGACTAAACTATATAAAAATACAATTAAATCAACAAAGTTTTAATGCTTTTAAAATCTACCAAATGGAGGACATGTAAGATTTAGGTTATACATTAATTGCGATCGAAAATGTACGTGTGTTTATCTTCTGTAATCGATACGTAAAATACTTTTTGTCAGCTGGGTCATTCGTAAGCAGTTAATTAAAAAAAATAGAAACAGAAGGAGTATGATTCTAATATTGTTTGGATAAGCAGGTAATGGTACAATTATTATAAAGTTGATTTCATATATGTATAGATTATAAAATTATTATTCTTAAATCTTCAGTTATTATATTGTACCTTGTTAATTGTAAATTAATAGTTTAAAAGTTAATAAATTAGCGTGACAATAATTTTAAGTGTATATTGTAGTAATGAACGACTATGTTAAAAAATAAATTTTTAAAATACAAGTGAATGCGGTATTGTAGGTTTTTTCGTTATATAAAGGAGAGAAGAATTGAATGTAGTCGCTGTGGTCTGTGACGAGAATTATTTAATTAATTTAAACTGTCAGTTAGTCTATACATAATATTCCGTCAAATCACAGAATTTGTTAGTTTTATACATTCAGAAACTAAAATTAAACATAATTTTGGGAAGTAAGGGGAAAAGAATTTTGTAGAAATTATTTTATTGATCATAACTAATTTTATGGAATTTCGTCATATTGTTTGTGGACAAAATTGTCCTGTGAATATATCAAAATCCTACACGAAGTTGTGATTTAGATTAGCAGCTTGTTTACGGAATTCATAAATTAATATTCTGATTGTCGAATG
The DNA here is from genome assembly GCF_021130785.1 of Homalodisca vitripennis. Taxonomy (NCBI): domain Eukaryota; kingdom Metazoa; phylum Arthropoda; class Insecta; order Hemiptera; family Cicadellidae; genus Homalodisca; species Homalodisca vitripennis. Next base: position 239,949,288 of record NC_060207.1, on the reverse strand, counting down.
AGGGATAATATTTCATGTGTGGTATATTAATTTTAGATCCGTTTAAAAACATACATACAAGCTTATCACTCTTACAAGATAGTACAGACTAACAATATATTTTTACAAATAATATTATTATTTTACCATTATAATATAGTATTAAATATGGCTTTTCTTGAGCAAAGATTTCCAACACACAAATTATATAATACTTATATACTATAGCTCAATAGATTGTCATATATCCGGTCATTTGACGACAATGTCCAAAATAAAAAAAATGTATTAAAAATATTCTTGATCGTATTTTAATTAAATAGAAAAATAAATCATTAAATTGCTCATATTAAATAACCGAATGATCAGTGCTATAAAAACTCCAGATTATGATCAAAATTAAGAAATACACGAGTCTGCAAAGCGTTATGTTAGAGGAACAAATGAGTTTTGTTCATGAAAATGGAATGTATTTAACAGATTACGTAGTCGTTTGTGCCTTACAGATCTTTCTACAGCACATTGTGTCTTATTCTTTAAGAAATATATGGTAGGGTACGATAAGCGGATCCGGTTTTTTATATCGAAGAATATAGTAATCGATACCTAATATTCGCATCTCAAATCCTAGACTATCAATCGATATAAAAGTACCTATAGTCCTCAATAACAATCATATGTTTAAAATTAAAATATGAATTTAATATTTACAGTGATCAAACAAATTATTATAACCAAAATTAGGAAAACTGAAGACGACCATATTTGCTCCTCTCACAGTTACAGTTGTTTCTTTCCCACAAATTTCACATAATGGGTTTTTCTGTACGAGTCCAACATGTTGAAGCCACGAAAAAGCAACGTCGCGTCGTGTAGTTTTCTAAAATTGACTGCCATTTTTAATAATCAGAATTACTTATGTAAAGTTTAAATATTATCCTACGTGTACTATTTTAGAGTGTTTACAGCTGTTAATATAGATTATAAGTTAATAGTTCAAAATAATTAATCAGTATCGATTTATTATATCGATGGTTATGGTTAAGTAATATCGTTTGCCAATTTCGATATAAAAAACCGGGTCCGCTTATCGTACTCTACCTGGAATATATTCTTCAAGTATTAAAACATTGTGACAGTATGGATACAAGACAGTATTATTATTGAGCTACTTAAAATAAAAATCTACAGAAGCAAATACTTTCAGAAAACTATGACTAATTACGCATTCTGTTGCCACAGCTGTTACTTCTCAAGATGTCGCCGGTCCACCAACCTAAGTTGCGAAACTTATTCTCCACAAAACTTCAGCAGCAGCTTGTTTATGCAAACACCAAAGTTAGTTTTGCCAGTGCCTGCTCTATTAGGAACACATTATCTTGAAGTTCGTTCCCTTTAATGTTTCGCAGTTAACGACGACTTCTCGGCCCGGTTAAGTACTGCAAATAGCTAGTAAGAGTAAAAGAAATAATTTTCGGTTTGGTTTAACGTTAATTTTTATGTTGAAAAGTTTGAAAACGTAACATAATTACAAGTTTTTGCCATCAAGTTTTTGGGTCAAAACAACAGAAACAAGTTGCGTCGGAAATATGAAATTATAAGGTTAAGAATGCAGGAAGGTAATTGGTACAAACATGGTTATGCAGTTCCAAAGCATACAATGTTAAAAAATGGTGTTTCTATTCTAGAGGGTGTTGTATATGTGATATGAAAATATATAGAGAGCAATCTTTATATATCTTTATATCTTTATATCTTTATATATATATATATATATATATATATATATATATATATATATATGCTGATATATATATATATATACAGGGTGTTGAAAATGTGTGGACCACTACTTTATCTGGGTAAACGGACTGTAGGTCCACGTCATAAAACTGCCGGAAGCATATCTTACCTACTTCTTAAGGGGTGGACAGTGGGTCCACGGTCCCGGCCTGGGACCAAATGTCCGACTCACGGGTTTCTTTTGACGAGGGTTTGACAGGGGATCTCCGTACTCACTCTACTGCCCTTGAGCGGATGTTTCGAGATCTAAACTCTTTATTTGCTAAATAGTTTTCCGTACACTACATAAGACAGCTGCAAAAAGAATGAAACAAAATTATATACATACAATAAAGTCAGGTTAGTTACGCCATTTCTAACTTAAGAATGTCTGTAAAGATTATAGTGGTCTTTGCTTTATGGGATACGTTTTCGCTCCGACTAGTAGAACAACGATTAAAATATCGTAAGAATACACAGAAAAATCAGGTACAGAGAACATGATATTTATATAATAGTATAAATGCCTGTTAACTTTAGTCAATTGTTCTGTTGTAAACATTGTTTTATAGTAGCACAATCATAAATTACCTTACATTTAGTCGTGAAAGCATAGAGTAAGCTTGATAATAACAACACTTCTTATTTCAAACTTTTTTGCGACCACTGTTGGGCCTTGCACATTTTTTTTTAAATTCTCTTTTAACGAAAATTACGATAATCACTATCTATGAAAAATTAGAATATAATCCAACATTTATGACTAAGTAACAAAATCAAAGTGCATTATTTATTCGAATAAAAAAATGATTTTCTTCTCTAAAACATAAAACCCGTCATTAAAGACAAATAATTCTGTATTATTGGTATCATTGAAAAATGTCATTGTTTTAAAAACATGCTTTAGTGAGTATTACTATAGTCGTATGTATGCATTTGTATGTATAAATGGGAACTACATATTTTAAACAATGCAATATAGATTAAACTATTCGTAAAATCGTCATAAAAGGTAAAATAGCTCTAGGCTGAAATAATATTCTACAAAGTATATACAGTATTAACTTATATGGTATCTAAGTACAGCGTTAATTGTGGAATTTTACAAAACATTAATCGATATCTAAACAATATAAATATAAATAATCGTTTTGCTCAAGTATAAGTTGTTTCGTTTTTATTAGAGAAGAAGTAACTCAATCGTGGTATAATTTTCCATCCAACAAGATACAGAGCTTTGCATGACGAGACTGACTACTTGGCAAGGTCTTGTCCGCCATATTGATTTCTTTGACAGCCGAGTCCACCGCTTGTGCTTTCTCCCTTTACCTTACACACTTATGAACTGTTACGTTCATTATTACTCATACTAATTGTGTTTCATGATAATATTAAATATAGCTGAGTCGCTTTTAGTTTACTAACTTTGACAAGTAGATTACTAAATTTTTGTATCGCAATAAGACATTTTGGAAAGACTTTACAGTAGTTGGTTAAAATATACTTTATTTTACACAATTTGATATGGATTACTTTGGAAAACCGACTGCAAGCAACTTTTGGATATGTTGAACCCTTTTCGTTCCCTTCTTTACTTCTTTTTGTTCTCTAATTTTGTATGTACTAATAACTCCCCCACCTGACGAAAAGGATAGATTCCAATTCTGGAAACGTTGTGATATACCTTTTGTAACATATAACAAATGGCAAATGTCCGAAAACCTGTTATCCTGTTAAATTAAACTGGTTTATCAGAATGTTCAGTATAAGTAGTTGGCTGTATACGTTCTTAAATATATAAAATAAGAGTTAAACAGTTGAGCTGAAGATGTAATTTACAAGCCGTGTAAGTGAGCGGATATCAGTTTGGAAGGATGGCGAGAGAGATAGAGAGAGAGAGAGAGAGAGAGAGAGAGAGAGAGAGAGAGAGAGATAAGGAGCAGGTGGGACGAAGATAACCATTTCCTAGAAATCGACTCGGTGTTGTAGGGGAAGGGCGAGCTGTTTCTGTTATCGCAGTTCCGCAGAAAGAGGAAACGATCAGGGTATTGCGATGTACCTTTCAGGTGTGCATTTCGTTTTTACACAGTACTTAAAATACTCTTGAGATAAGTAATGGACCCTGGAATTTATTTAAATCTCCCAATCCACTTTAGGATATTTGGAATTTTGTTTCTGGAAATTGAAGTCGGAGAGTACGACATTATAAGCACCTACGAAATAACTCGAACTTATATGCAACATTTCATAGTATTAGATTGAAGATCTAACGGATTTAATAACCCTTCAACTATTCAGGCTGAGGTGGAGCAATCCTATAATCGGAGTCCTTGTGCTTGGTGAGTTGCTTATTTGCTGAAGTCACGGAGCGAATGGTTCGTTGCGTCCTATTAGTGTACGGTCCTTGCGTTTTTATTCCTTCTGCTTCAGTAAATATGCCTCCCCGCAGTATCAGAAGAAGGCATATTCGTGCACAAATTCACAGTTTAGTTATTAAACAGAGTTTTATAAGAATGTTTAGTTGAATAATGCCCAGAATAAAGTAAATAGTTATTCTTTACTGAACTATCCTTGGTATAAGTATGATAACTTTCATTGTTTTTTCAGGATGCTGTTGCCTCTTTGAAGACTAACTTTCCGTTTCTGGAATAATCGATGAGTGTCAGACCACGCGTAGAGTAATTTTAGTGCCATACCACGTAAATGTAACACTTTTTACATCTCTATACTCCCTATTCGACCGCGGGAAACTCAATAAAAATATTGTCACTGTGAAAATACTCACAGATGTAGTGGTAAGGCTGCATACTAATATACCATTTAAATACTGTATATTTTGGTTGAAATAAAAGTAGGTTATCTTAAACTGTGTATTAGGTATGTACCTTAAAACGTTTTTAAAGAAGCTGTTTTAAATTACATACTGTGTAACGCTTACTATTATATGAAATATTACTAACTTTTTTTAAACTATAGCGATTTTGTAAGGAAACATAAGGAAGGAGCACTTTTAATAACACCCTATCCAAATTTTAAAAATTATCAACCTTAAAGAATAATAAAAAGATCCTAGAACACAACATCTGTTTAATAGGAATGAATAATAAATAATAAATTCTATTAAAGTGTCCTTAAACCAAACATATTTCATATTTTAAGCTAGTGTCTATCTGTAACCGTTTAAAATGGGAGCCTAAAATCCGAACTTTAAAAGTTAACTACCAAAATTAAATATTTTCTATACAATAAATAAGCTTTGATAGTTATGATTTATTTAGACAACAAAAGCGTAAAATAAGAGACCATCTTCCAACTCTTTTCTGTAAGCAGTGTAGTAGGTTACATGAAGATTTGGCCGTGCTTCATAATTGGAATACCATATTTTCTTACATGCTCTAACTGGTTTTTGATATTGAACATTGATCTGTGTCATAAAGATTAATATTAGTGGTCAATTACATTTATAGATTTGAGAAAGAAACTAAAAGGGATTTGGCTAGTTAACCGAATCGAGTTTGAGTTATGTTTTATTTAACGTGTCTCCGACTAAGGTAGTAGAAAACTAAAAACAATCGCAGTCTTCATACCATACCAGTAAATGGTACAGACGCAAAATCAAACATTGTTCAAACAATATTATGTATAGACAGGCACGATTTTTGGCTTACAACTATGTTAAGTTAGTTGAGTAATTAGCTTTTAGTCAATAATAATAGGTCATAATGAGTACTAAGGCAACTTGTTTTTACCTTCACATCTTATCCATAACTTCAATTAATACAATATAATTTATTTATTATTTTTAAACAATTTTCTTTTCTTGATATGAAGGGAGTATACTGTATAAAATCACGCTACCCTACAATCATTAAACTACACTGCCCTCAGGTGCGATAACTAAAAACGGTTAAACGTACGAGACTGTATTACACCGGAGATTAATGACATTTTAGGTTATATACAACTTTTTTTTAACTATCAAACAATTTTGTTTAAAAATTATAGACTTAAGTGAAGTCAAAATTGTATATAAAGCTCCAAGTTCAAACTAAGTTTTAACAATTGAAGCAATTTAAAGTGAAGTAGAGAAAGTAAATTGGCAATTCAGAGTAAGATAATGTGTTCAAAAGGAAAACGTGTGTTGTGACCGCGCCACAGGATCTCACGTAGCGGCAATAACAATAATAGCACGCAATCTTGTACATTGCCAATTCCCAGTAAGATAATGTGTTTCGCAAATAAAACTTGTGTTGTGACCGCCACAGCATCTCACTTAGCGCCAATAAAAGAATAGCACGTAATCTTATACTTTTCCAATTTCCAGTTAGATTATGTGTTCGTAAGGAAAGCTTGTGTTGTGACCGCGCCACAGCATCTCACGTAGCGGCAATAACAAGAATAGCACGTAATCTTATACTTTGCCAATTTCCAGTTAGATTATGTGTTCGTAAGGAAAGCTTGTGTTGTGACCGCGCTACAGCATCTCACGTAGCGGCAATAACAAGAATAGCACGTAATCTTATACTTTGCCAATTTCCAGTTAGATTATGTGTTCGTAAGGAAAGCTTGTGTTGTGACCGCGCCACAGCATCTCACGTAGCGGCAATAACAAGAATAGCACGTAATCTTATACTTTGCCAATTTCCAGTTAGATTATGTGTTCGTAAGGAAAGCTTGTGTTGTGACCGCGCCACAGGATCTCACGTAGCGGCAATAACAAGAATAGCACGCAATCTTGTACTTTGCCAATTCCGAGTAAGATAATGTGTTCAAAAGGAAAACGTGTGTTGTGACCGCGCCACAGGATCTCACGTAGTGACAATAAAAGAATAGCACGTAATCTTGTACTTTGCCAATTTCCAGTTTCATTATGTGTTTGTAAGGAAAGCTTGTGTTGTGACCGCGTCACAGTATCTCACGTAGCGGCAATAACAAGAATAGCACGTAATCTTGTACTTTGCCAATTTCCAGTTTAATTATGTGTTTGTAAGGAAAGCTTGTGTTGTGACCGCGTCACAGTATCTCACGTAGCGGCAATAACAAGAATAGCACGTAATCTTGTACTTTGCCAATTTCAAGTTAGATTATGTGTTTGTAAGGAAAGCTTGTGTTGTGACCGCGTCACAGTATCTCACGTAGCGGCAATAACAATAATAGCACGTAATCTTATACTTTGCCAATTTCTAGTTAGATAATGTGTTCGGAAGGAAAGCTTGTGTTGTGCCCGTGCCACAGCACCTCACGTAGCGGCAATAACAATAATAGCACGTAATCTTATACTTTGCCAATTTCCAGTTAGATTATGTGTTTGTAAGGAAAGCTGGAGTTGTGACCGTGCCACAGCACCTCACGTAGCGGCAATAACAATAATAGCACGTAATCTTATACTTTGCCAATTTCTAGTTAGATAATGTGTTCGGAAGGATGACATAAACCTTTATTAATTATTTTAATGACAAGAGAATATTTCACATAATACGTACCAACTGTCAAAATTCATGATTTCACATTATGAAAAATAAAACTACTTATCAAAGCTGTACAGTGTTTAGGTAGTTCACGTCAATGACAGAGAACAATCAAGGCTTCAATAAACCTCTTATCTTGTCCAAACATTTCAGTCGTTTAGATGGTTTCCCATTGTGTACCTGTCCTTACATAGAAATATGTAAATGTAGTTGGAAATATGCTTTCTCGCTTGTTTTGTATCTTTACTAGTATGATTTTCTTTGTTAATATTAAAACATCTGTTGTTCTATTCTATTAACGTTAAAATTTTATTTTATTTTTTCTAAATTGATGATTGGATAACAGTACTAATATTTTATAACATACGTGTCATTAGCTTAAAATAATTAAACATACAGTGCTTACAATGACACATTGGGAATTTTTGTCATATAATTATCCAAAAAGGTATTAATTTAAGGCTCTTACAAAGATTATTCTTCGTTTGAAATCAAGCACTTTTATGGAATTAAACTTACAATGTATTTACCCCGTAATAGAAAATTATATTACAGGCCAATAATTTACAGTACAAGATCTTTCAAATTTGCACAAAACTGAAAAATCAAACTTATTCTTAATATATGAGAATATTAGTATACTTCTCCGCTCACAAATCTAGGGACATGGACAGATTATAGTATACATTACATGCCGTGTGCAACAATGTAGTAACGTTGCTTTATGCACATGACAGGATGTACAATCATAATTATCGATTTTGTAGTTATAGTATGTTATTGAACCACGAGTTAATTCCAAATCAGATCAGGAGAATTTATTTGGATAAATTACGTACTTTAAAGTTTTGATTAAATCAGACTTTGGATCGTGAATCATTACAGATCGATAATGGACGCAGTGAGAGACTTGAAAGTTATTCAATTCTAAGACAATCCATTTGGTATATACATGGAGGAAAAAAGTCCCACATGACCTTGATAATTCCTGAACGATTACAGGTGAAGCAGTAAACTTGTATATAATTACTGCACCTATAAATCTACTTTTTGAAGTAACCACCCTACCCTACCATTTTGACATGTCAGGGGGATGTCCACAAGGAGTCAAAAGGAAATCTTAAACGAGAGCATAGGTCGAGTAGTACATAAAAATAAAGTCTCTATTAGTACAGTGCAATGCCGCAAATCCGACCCCAAAGGGTTCAACGTTCATTTATAATTTGAAACGTTTACGATGTAGGTCCTGTTCTAGATGGTGTAATATTCTCGCCTTGAATCAAGTTGTGAAAGTTAAACTTAGTAAATGAATATTGGACTTAAGAATTGGTTTTTTAGCTAGCTGGGGACTCTTCACATCCAATAGAGGATGGTCTACAAGGAGTTCAGCAAAAAGGTTTATATTAAAGTAATAAAGAAGGCAATTAAAAAAAGAATCGTTAGGTGGCTGTTGAGTTTCTGTAGTGGGTGTGAATATTACTTATAAGAGTTATAGTGTACACTTTGCACTAAAAAATGTATATTAATTTTACCCATTGATAAAAATATTCCGATAGAAAATTAATTTGAGATAACGTTATGGTTCACCTTTTCAATTTCCTATGAAGTAAGAAAAGATCTTAGGTATTAAACTGAAAAGATAAAAATAAACAAATAAAAAGATCAGAATACTTGTTTATAGTGAACCATGTACATAGTAGTCACTTATTAAGGTGTGGATTCAGCCAGGTCAGTTGGTGGTGGTCCATGGTTGGGATGGAGTGGGTTTGCAGCTGCGACCACAACACCAATACTTTATTACTTGCATATTTTACTGTGCCACCAAAATCTCTCTCTCTCTCACCTGAATGTTTTAATCAAATAACTTTAGATTGAGGGATATTGGTTTTTACTGAAGTTATTTGACAAACTTTAATACATACTTTATATTTTTCACGCAATTGGTCGCTAACTTAAAACATTTAAGTATAAACTTATCTCAAATTAAATTTGTTTTCGTTAAATGAAGTATTAAAAAATAAGAAACGTATAAAAAGGCACAGTCTAAGTTTTCCAAAGATGTAAGGATCATTGTCAGTTTTCGCAGAATGTTTTTTAAAGATATGTGGGTAGCGTTGAGAACATCCCAAAATTTGGTAATTTAAAAACGTATACTGCGCAATATTGAAGTCCTTTTTCAATAATTTAAAAGTATTAACATTAAATGTGTTCTATAATTTAATCACAAAATAAACGTATATTAACATATAAATTTCCAAAATGTAATACACTCAATAATATTTGTAATTTTACTAACTTCTCGCTCGGTACTAGAGCCTGAAACTTTGTATTACTTATATATTACTATTACACTAGTATTTAAACTATAACATATATATATTTTCGTGTTTATTAGTTACTAGTGTTTTTACGTTTTAAATTAAAATCGTCAACATGTCCATGGCAGAGGGCACTTTTCCATCCAAGTTGAAGATAGCCAAGGTATTTCCAAAACACAAGCAAGGGGACCTACAAAACGTTTCTAACTACCGACCTATCTCACTGCTCTCATCTGTCTCCGAACTTATTGAGAAGATTGTTAAAGTAAGACTCCAGGAACATCTTAGTCAAAACCAATCACTGACATACAACCAACATGGGTTCGTTACTGGAAAATCAACCACATCTGCACTGATAGATCTTGCTGAGTATAGAATAATTGAGAACATAGAAAATGGCAACACTATCACCAGCCTGTATCTTGACGTAAGCAAGGCTTTTGACTGCCTGGGACATGATCTTATTCTAGATAAACTTCAAAATTTAGAATTTATATACACTAATGTTTTTTTCACATGCAAAGAATTTTTTTTAGGAATTTAATGAAACACACACACACACACGCACGCACGCACACACACACACACACACACACACACACACACACACACGCACGCACGCACGCACGCACACACGCACCTGTTATTTGTCAGCCACTACATATACACGAGGAGAAGTACGTTACCCTTGGCTAACAGCTGCATATTAGGATCAGATGCAATGTAATGCTCAATATGAATATAATTCATTCATTATAATAGCCTAAATGAACGTTTTGGTTAAATGTAAAACGAAGCAATAAATCTCTCAAAGGCTTTCGTAATTACCGAACATTCTTTAATGGGTAAGTTTCCTCCGAAGTGTTTGACTTTCGCAGTTAATTAAAAGCAAGTTTCGATGTTGATTATTTAATATAAAGTTTGAGCAATCGTGATCTTTTCATTCATCTTCTTAGTTTATTACGTCATATCAGACATCGGATTTATTGATTTCATTCTTCTCGTATTTAGATTGAAAACGAAGAATTTACATTGCTAACTAATACAATTGTTGGGCCAATTTGGTTTTTTATTTTGCGGCTTAGGTATTAAAAAATCCAATAAAATATTTGAAACCAATTTAATTTTTTAAATTTAGATTTATGATCTTGATGGAACAACTGAACTATGAAACTGAATATATTATATTGTAAGTAGTGGCCGTTCAAAATATTTAATCTATAACAACTCAAAAGCACATTTGATCGTTCAATGCTGACCTATTCTGATCAGTTTCCTTTTGTTTGGTTTTGATAATTAGAGTTTTGTTTTTGTTAAATGCATATTTTAATACGTAGTGAATGAAGGCGACACACAAATGGTGATGGTGGTTCAAGACTTATACATGTCAACGCTCTGGTATGTTTTGTTTATTTAAATTCTGATTTTAGTTATGTGTTAGTAGTTACCCACCATAGGAATAGATTATATCGAATATCTTGAAAGGTAGATACTGACTTTTGGGTTAGTAAAGATTGCAAATGTCCGGGAAAATCCTGTATCCTTCACAATCTTTCTATCTTCAAAAGCAAACTGTATACAAAGAACTCAAAAACGAGTGACTCAATAAAAAATTAAAGAGTTGTAAAATGTAGGTTACCTAATAGGTAGATAATGATTTTAATACTAAGTTTATTTTGACACTAAAAAACTGTCAACTTTTGTCAACTCTACTTACATTATAATTCCTCACTTATATTACACCACATGACCTATTAACTGTTTAACAGCTTGTTATTACATTTAACAGATGTAATAATAAACAAATTAAAACATAAATTGTTCAACGATCACGTGGTGTACGGTTTGTGGGTTAAAAGTAATTCGCATATGATCAAAGTGATTAAGATATACATTATTGATTCATAAATGCGAATTTTGTAAATCATTCTTTGTTTGAAGTTTGTTTTGGACGATGGAAGGATTGCGAAGGTAAAACTACGTTTCGAGGTGTGTAATCTGATCTCCTCTTAGGTTAGTTATTTACCTGAAGAATAGATCAGAATGCAGATCTCGAAACGTAGTGTTATTGATTTTTCGTTTCACCAAACGATGGCAAATGTCCGGAAAAATCCTGTGTAAATAATTTATTTAATATCCAATTTTGAAATAGAGCAAAATCGTTACTAATTTTACAAAATAAGGCAACGTTTTACTACGAAAAAGGGGTAATGTTGGTAACATTATCAAGAGTTTTATAATAGGAGAGTAGTAATCCATAGTATTGAAAGCACATTAGAAAAAGAACATACAAATTCACAGCCAACAAGATGGCCCACTTGTTTTTTAATAAATAAAAAACATTGGGCTGGGACATATTTACATTTTATCGTCGTCGTCCTCTTGACGGAAAAATGTAAATATCCCAGGCGTGTTCCTGAATACAATTTGAATACATATCCACACGCGTGTCCCATAAGGATGCCATTATCATTCTAGCGGTCATATTATTTTAACAAGCCCTGAGTAACCCAACAACAGGTAAATTCTGACAGTACCATTTGAATATAGAATAGTGTAAAGTTAATTACACTACTTTTAATACACAATTCTCTATTACTAAATCACAATTTTACCCACATATTTTTGAAGCACATTGTAAGCGATTTGAAGAAAATTTTAATGTTTAAAGAATTACATGTTTTGTGTAACTTTATAGCCAAATACTCAAGCTACGTTACACCAAAGGGCCCAAGAAAACATAATACTCAGTTCTTTGTTTTTGCCGATGGAAGGATGGTGAAGGAAACCGGATTTAACCAACCTTTTGACGATGGCAGGATTGTGAAAGAAGCAGGATTCAACCAATCTTTTGATAGTGGAAGGATTGTGAAGGAAACGGGATTTATCCGATTTTTGACGATGGAAGGATTGTGAAGGAAACAGGATTTAACCAAACTTTTGATAATGGAAAGATTGTGAAGGAAACAGGATTTAACCAACCCAGGGTGGTTAGTCGGTGTATGCAGACCTATTGTGATCTGTATTCTGTAGTTCAGGTGTAATAGTTAGTGTTGTGTTTAGTTTTTTTCTTAACTGAATGTTTTAGAGTTAGTTGACACACAACACGGTGGTTGTGATGCTTGACTTATGCGTGTTGTGAAATGCGCTCTAGTATGATTTTTTTCTCTTAACTGTTTTTAATTATGTGTTAGGTAGTTATTTACCTGAAGAAGAGATCAGATCGCAGATTTCGAAACGTTGTGTTACTGATTTCGGTATCACTGAACGATGGCAAATATTCAGTTCGTTTAACACCTACGTTCAGTTACCTATTTGACATCACATAATTCAAAAATTTTCTTTTTCTAGGCCGTATTAGAATAATAAGCATATGGAACACACAACCTAGACACAACTTTTAATTTTTAGCCAAGATGGTCTGACGAAACCCGGCACGTCTAGCGGATATACAAATGGAAAAAAAAGTAGTCGCTACAAGTCACATATGTAGCACATAAATGACAATAAATAAAAAAAATTATAACGGAGATATCAAATAAAATATTTTAATATTTTACATAATTGTATTGTACAGGCTTCTTACAAAAATAAGAGAAAAAGATACAATTCTTCAATATTGTGACGAATGTCGTTTTCAAAAAGAATACCAATATTATGCATACAAGCAAATAATAAAAGTAAACATAATGGGTGATTCAAAAAGAGCGCCGGTTTTGAAAAGACCGGTAAATGTTATTTGATTGGTTGGAAACAATTTTTGACCTTGATTCTATTTCTGTCTACATTCCGATTGTTGACGCAGCTGATATTTCTCTCATTAGTGCATTCTGTGTCTAACCATGGAGAAGTTTAATTGTGCGCAACGAGTGTTAATAGTGAAAACGTTTTATCAGAGTGGAGAGAGTTATGGGGCTACTATTAGGCGACTTCACGGTACTCTAGGACGTAATGAAGCACCGAATGAATCAACAGTTCGCAGACTCATGAAAAATTTTCAAGAAACGGGTTCAACAGTCGACCTCAAAAGTTCTGGACGTCGTCGTTGTGCCCGAACTGAACAGAATATTGAGGTGGTTCGTGACAGTGTGGCTGTTAGCCCAGCGAAATCAATACGTCGCCGTTCTCAACAATTGGGTTTAAGATGTTCTTCTGTACGGAGAATTCTTCGGTACGATCTCAAATATCATCCCTATAAAATTCAGCTGACGCAACAATTGAAAGTGGATCACCAGAAGAGACGACAGTTTGTTGATTGGGTATTGAGAAATTTTTGAGAATTTGCAGGAGGAAGAAAACTTCGCAATGAATATCATCTTCAGTGATGAAGCGCACTTCCAATTGAACGGATTTGTTAATAAACAGAACTACCGTATCTGGGGTTCAGAAAGCCCTCGCATGATTAACGAAAGGGAAATGTATCCACAACGAGTGACAGTTTGGTGCGGCTTTTGGTCGGGCGGCGTCATCGGCCCTTATTTTTTTTGAAGATCAGGAAGGACAAGCTGTGACAGTGAATGGAGACCGATACCGTACGATGATTAGGAAGTTTTTGTGGCCTCATTTGGATAACATAGAAATTGACCAGTTGCGGTTTCAATTGCTCCGTGACCGCTTTCAGGATCGCGTCATTTCTCGTAATTCCGACCATCAATGGCCACCAAGGTCGTGAATTTCATCTCTGGGGTTACCTAAAGTCATTTTTTTATGCCAATAAACCCCGAACCATCAATGAGTTGAAGGAGGAAATTCGACGGGTTGTCGGCCAAATTGAAGTGGAAACTTGTCGTGCAGTCATGGCTAATTTTATGGACAGAGTTGTTGCGTGCCAGCGTAGCAGAGGAGGACACATGCATGACATTATTTTTCATACATGAAATCGGAAGGTTAGATGAACATATTTATGTATTTAATTTCAGATTTTCATTAAAATAATTCTCTTAATTTGATATATCAAAACCGGCGCTCTTTTTGAATCACCCTTTATAATGCATTTTTAGTATCAGCTGAAATGTTCTAATCTAATTTTATAGTGTAATGTTTTAATTCTTTGGTATATTATAAGACATTTTGGAAAGTGGTTTTATACTAAAATTAAGATTGACAAATGCCACAAAAGCGTTCTAACAGCTTAAAATAAAAATAAAACAAAATATTAATTTTGTTGTTTTTGAGTTGACAAGAAAATAGACAATAAATTTTGTTTTACATTTGTTGGACCATTATTACAGATAATTTCTTATTTAAACCAAAAGATAATTTTGACTTAGCGACTAATTGATACGTTTGTTTTAAATTTTCTGATAAAATTTTGGAAGAATATTCTGGTACGTACTATAAAAATCCCTTTTAAAGAGTAGTAGTTATTAAATGTTTCGTTATGAGCCAATGCGTTTAGTGAAACCAATCTGTCGTCTTTTCTGTTCGATGAAGACAGATGGTTGGTTATTCATCCTCATATGTAAGGTATTTGTCTTCAAATCAATAAGTCCTTGGGACAAAATTTGCATGATAACTGATAAATTGCATTCTTTGATTTGCAATTAATATTATTTGAAATTGGATATGTTTTGTTAGTTGTGATATTTGTAAAAGGTTTAGAAGGATTTAGAATTTTGCAGGTAGCACAATGCTTGTCTTCGTAAGAATGGCAACCTAAAAACTTGTTATTAGCATCTCTGAATTTGGAATTTGATTAAGTAATAATTTATATATTTATTGACTGACAGTCAAACTGAAGAGTATCCAGACTAATAATAAATATCATATTATATATGTGGTCGTTCAAATGGAGTGAGATCTGGTTAACTTGGAGTGCAGTGAGCTCAAATTCCCACCTCTTTTAGTGACTAGACAAAAAAAACTGTTTTTTTTTGTTAGCAAAATTATCATTCTCCGCTTTATATCGCTCATATTCACGTATATGAGCGTCATGAGGAGGCCACATACCATTTGTAAGTCACCCCTCACTCACTCTGTCACTCAGCTAGTCAGCCACTCAGCCAGTCAGTCACTCAATCAGTCAGTGTAATTCTAAAGAAGATTATATGAAGGTTAAGTCCACTTTGAAGTGTATTATCTGCGACCCCAAACTGGCCGTCTTATCTTCGGATCAACAATACATAACAGATAAGCTTCCAGTTGCGGCAGCCAGGGGTTTGACCTTGACCGACTTATTACTTGAAATGAAATCAGTTTGTCAGCAGGTGGTCAATACTAATCGGGAATCGAGAGAGTCGTTAGATAAACACTCTGATTGGATCGCAGATAATAGAATTGTAAATGTTACTGTACAAATTAGTAACTTATCTATTGATTATAGCTTAATTAGGGTTTTATATGTACACATATATTTATGTATTTATTTATTATTTTTATTATTGTTTAGAGTATTTATTGTATAAAGAATTACATTTTACACTTTATACCTATATTTTACTTTATTAATTATTTGTTATTATAACTTATTACTGTGTTATTATTATTAATTCTCATATATTTATTTTTTATCTTGGTTATTTATTAGTTTTTTACTATATTTATGCTTTTTTGATAAGATTTGTTTGTATCTTTTTGTTATTTTTCTGTTTAAGTAGTAAACATAAATCAACTGTTAACTATTCTAATTTAACAAAATATGATTATGTTTATATTAATAGGTCTCCTTTTACTATTATTGTACATAGTTGGACTGAAATAAATAAATAAGAACATTTTAATTTGTAAAAGGTTGTATCGGAATTGTCAGAGTACTCCTTTTGGAGCATTTGAATAAAGACAATGTCATTGAAATACAAGGTGTGCCTTTTAAAAAGTGTGAAAATTAACTTGAAATTGTTGGACGGATTTCTAATGCTACTGGCTTTACATTTGAGAACAATGTGATCGACATGTGCTTCTGTTTCAAAGCGAGTACAGGATAAGTCACGGACCATTGTAGTACGGTTTGAAAGACAAATCAATATGAAAGTTTTTATACGTATGGTATTTTCATAGAATAGTTATTACAATTCATGATGGTATATGTCAGTTAAATTTAACTTCATCCTTTTTGTAAATATGTAAAGTTAATAAATAATACCTTATAACCGACACTAATAAAGATAAATAAACACCAATTCTAAAATTAAATGATGGTAGAGCTTAGTGGATACATAATGAAGACCTCGTTAAGCAGATAATTCCAAGAAACTTACAAGCATTTACCCTCACAGTCCAGTACATTCAATAACCTGTTAATCGTTCAATCTGTTAATATTCATCTCTCAACATCAGCTAATAATACACACTAAAATTATATTGTACATTTTATACTTAACAATACACATGAATAATATAACAGTAATCTCCTGATTGCAAATTTGCGAAACCTTCAATTGTTCATCATAATCAGTATAATTCTACTAATTATTTTAAACGTTAAATTTAACACAATCATTTAATGTTCACGCAAATTATTATCATAAATATATATTGTTGCATATTATTAATTCAATTATGTCACGAAAGGAGCTTGAAAATATTATATAATTTTAAACATGGCATATTAAGTTTACACATTCACCTTTGACAAATAATTTTAAAAATTGTATGAATTGAGTTGCTTTCGCGTTTTTAGAGCTATAAAGCGGAAATTATGTAAACACGATTTAATACATAATACTTCCCTGATTTTAATTTCCTGTTCATAGCATTCTTCAGTTTCCTAGATCGTTAAGTTAGTATTGTAAATGTATGTAATGTATGCACGTTCATCACTACAACAAGAGATCGTTATACCCATTGGTATCCTCTCAAAAATTACAATTTGTGCCAGCGAATTTATTTCCCGTTTACATTGAATCCAGTTTTACTAAGTTCGCTTGTTGCCTCGGATTGTAGAGGTTGGGGTGTATGGACCGTTGTGCCACGTTAGTGCCTGTCCTGTTTTCTTCTAAGTTACTAAAAAATGGCATACCACAATTTCTAAGAACGCATCTCGAGTAATTTGCGAAAAGACACTCACAGTTCTGTCAGTAAGGTTCGGTTTGTAACAATGTTAATGTAATGAATCAAGAAATTATTTCGTTGGTACTATCTTTAATAAATTGTAGGAAGTAATTTAGCAATATAAATTAGCTATTTCAGATACAATACTGATCAATAAAGCTCTGTGTTATCATACAAATATTATTATCGGCATAATTATCGCACAAATGAGTAAATTCGTCATTTTTCTAAAAATTATCGCCAATTTCATTTTCATGCATTTGAATGAAACACCGAAAAGATGTTGGGATGAAGAGCTACGGTATTAAAAAAAAACTTAAATATGCGCATATACTATTGAAGAGTTTAAACAAAATAAGTAATACCAACTATTGCAAGAAAATGTTTCTGATGCAAGAACAAGCATTTTTACATCCAAGCTTTCACGATCCTTCTTAACAGTGAACTAATTTTTCGATCATCATACACGTCTTTTTCGTGTCCGAACCCAAAACCTGAAGACATTATTTGTATACTTCATAAGTTATTATTTAATATTTTGTATACCATACTAATTATACCAAAAATAAACAAAAAAGCTACCTAAACCATGTTGCTGTAACTATTTCAAATTATTATTGCATTGTATTAAATTTATTTTGCTATCATTATATTCATAAAAATGTTAATAATCAGCTAAAAGAAAATTACTGTTTTAATACTAAACTAAGTGAAATGTTAGTAACAAAACATCACTATTGTGTCCCTATTGTAAATAATGTACTAATAGGCTAGAGCAGACAACAAAGGGAGTAATATGGTAATTGAAACATGATGATTAGGCCTGTGACATGCAGTATACATTAACACACATCATCGGCTGCTTTACGTTTATGTGATGGAAATAACCCTCTATTATTGACCTTGTAGATGTAATTTAAACATTAATTTTGTAGTGAGAAACTTATGTTTAGAAATGTAAAACGTCACTTGTTTTTATACGTTTTTCTAATTCCTCTCATGGTTTCAAGATGGCGACAGTACAAGGTTTTTAGACCTATATAGTAACTAAACGCATAAATTAATAAAGATTGAAGTATATAACTATTTAAAATGTTGTTTTACATATACTAACGAGATATGATGTGGATGTTTTAGTACTATTTACCTATTGGTATATTTTAGTTAGGCAAACTAACAAATTATCCTTAATAAATTG
Source organism: Homalodisca vitripennis (assembly GCF_021130785.1). Lineage (NCBI taxonomy): Eukaryota > Metazoa > Arthropoda > Insecta > Hemiptera > Cicadellidae > Homalodisca > Homalodisca vitripennis. Next base: position 239,930,554 of record NC_060207.1, on the reverse strand, counting down.
CAAATTAATGACTGTTTGCATTTATGCAGCTGACAAAAGATGTAACGTTTTCTACATTAATAAGGAATTCAATCGTAATAATATTATAATTGCGAAATTGCCCATTCTAATTTCCAAAATACCTCCGGACTACATCCCACTGGTATTTAAAGTAGTGAAAAACCCCGTCTTGGTTTCCAAAGTTGTGTGATATTATTTGAATGACCTTGTCAAAAGTAATAAAACTTTTCTGTGCAAACATTCTTTATTTTTTTTAAATTTGTTTACATTTATTATAGTGAGTACATATTCTATTGAGTTACCATACTTTTTTGCACCGTTTAAAATTTCAGCGATTCTATTTTCATCTATTTTAGAAAATTTCCTAAGACATAAGGAGATCAGAATTTGGCTCCGAAGGCTCCCTTTGAAGCAGTCGGCAAGAACTATGCTAGGTGAAATTTCGATGGACTCTTCTTTTGAAATAATGTACCAATTACAGCTCTAAATGTTCTTAAATGTAAAAAAAAACTTACAACGTTAAATTTAAAGACTGATATAAAATCAATTTTAATTCCTTTTTTTTGAAAAGTAGGCTTCTCTGATCTGTATTATATATTTTTCTTGATCTGGAAACAAAACAAAATCAAATATAGAAAAAACATACTAAGAACGAAGTAAATATGGGAGTGCCGATGGCCGAGCGGTCTAAGTCACTGGACTTTGGGTCTGAGTTAGAGATAACGCAGGTTTAAATCCTGTCTGTGGCCTCTCCTTAAAAAAAAAAAAAAAAAAAAAAAAAAATACCAAAGGCCATAATTATGTTACTATTGACGCATTTTTCTTGACCGTGGCAACAAGGCAAACTTAAAAAATTGGAAATATAATTCACTGGAACCAGCAGTGGTCATCATTTTATCACTCTACCCCTTATTCTGTTTGATAATATCCTCGCACAGGCCAGTGGCCCATGAGGACAGACAGAATAAGGCTTTAAAAGGGGATCGGCTTCTCCTTAAAAAAAAAATGGCCATAATTATATACTTTTTGACGCATTTTTCTTGACCGTTGGCAACAAAGCAAACTTAAAATTGGAAATATAATTCACTGGAACCAGCATTGGTCATACCGGTGCAAGGCCGTTTACTACCATACTTTGCCAAAAAATAAGCTTATCAGGGCTGTCTATGCAAGCTCTCGATAGAATGTCGGAATAAACATTAACGAAAAAACAGATAGATTTTAATATATATATATATATATATATATATATATATATATATATATATATATATATATATAACGCTCAAAATATTAAGTTTGGTGAAACTCTAAAACAAACGGTACCTCATTTATTGAAATCGCTCAAGAAATAAAAAAGTTGTGGTATTTTTCTTAAGGGGAGTCGGATGGGCCTATCCCCGCAATGTTAATTTGATGAATTTTAGGTACCATTATCTTAAAAACTATAAATGGTAGCCAGTTAATTCTTTTTTTATTCTGCTCCTTGTACTTTTCTTAACATTTTGAATACAGGGTTATGAAATATCTTTTCATATAAACGTGTGACATTTTTTTTTTCTTTTTATGCAAAAAATATCATAAAAAATTACAATTTACTCTGATGTATAAAGTTAAGTACTGAACATAACGCAATAATATGTATTCAAAATGTAGATTATTACTTAGGAAACAAATTAAAAAAAAAGAATCAACAGGCTACCTATAATAGTTCTTGAGAAAAGTGTACCTATCGAACAAAAAACATAGTTTTACAGAAAATGCATTTGAAGTTCATTGTAACCAACTCTATAAAAATACAAAAATAAACTACAGTTAATAGTGTCCAGGGGCATATGCTGAGTTATCTGGATCCTCTTCTTCCTCAAGCAACTCTTACAGTCTTAATTTGGTTAATTTTGCCCTCTGCCGGCACTTCTTTTCTAATTCCTCGATGGCATTTTCTGCTTGTCGGATTCGGATCTCATCTTTCTGTTTCATTTGTCTGACCAAATTGTTGCCAGACTTGTAGCCTAATGTTGTTAAAAGCTAAACATTTCACAATATTACCTTGATTGAAGCAAGCAACAGCCTCATATACACCTAGTTCAACGGTTGACCTTAGCATAAATGTATTTTTAGGAAGCCGAGACCAAATTATGTTGTTGACGGATTTCATTTGGGGTTTTGTGTACCTCCGTTTAACATTTCTTTAGAAGGTCTGGTGAAGCCAAGTCCCTAAATATTGGTTTTTATTTTGGTCCATTACCACTTTAGGCAGATGGAAATGATTCTTTATGATCATAGGCCTCCTTATTGGCCATCGCTCTCTGGTACTTGCACGTCAAAATCTCTTTGCAATTCTTTAGAAAAACAGCTATAAAAAAAGAACTAACCATCAGAAAATCTTAAGTGAAGTATTTTCTGAAAAAGAATGAAACAGGGAATACAAAATCACAAAAAAACTATTTTCGGTAAAAATAAATTTTTTGCCCATCCGAGTCCCCTTAACTTAGAAATATATCATATTTGCAAGTTTTTCATCTGTTGACAAGATATCATCTGTTACTTTAACTTGTGAAACATTATTGGTCAATAGAGTTTTTATTATATTTAAGATGGCAGGTTACCCATTCAAAAATAAACAAGGAAGTAACTTACTTATATGACTTCATTGTGATTCTAATCACCTGTGTCTTAACATGAAAGCAGATTCGGCTGTTTAAACCATAAAAGTTGAGTCATGCAGATTGTTGGTTACAATAATAGTTTTTTAAAATTTAATAAAAATTATCGTGTTTTAATGTTTTCATCAAAAATAACTTTTTATTTTTATACTGCCTAAATACTTGTAAATATGATAGGTTAAGAAAAATACCACAACTTTTTTATCTCTTGATCGATATCGTTTATATATAATATATATATATATATATATATATATATATAAATTAGCGGCTTCAAATGGTGTTTGGCTATTTAATATGCATAACTGTCTCGTAAATGCAGTTTATTATGTGTAGGCGCTTTGATAACTTGTATCTTTTGCAGCGCCGCCTGGTGGTGATTTACATCAATGGTCATATTATTGGTTGAACTTAAAGCTTGAGTGTTAGACCACTTTATAATAAAGAACATTTACGCATACAACATATAGTGTGTATAAACTTCCACTTTTGACCAATTTTCTTGATCGTGGCAACAAAACAAACTCTACATCGACATTGGAAATATAATTCACGAATTACGAAAAGATTGCGAAATCGCAGGAAACAGCTAGTATTAAATAAATATGGAGCTAAATCTATTTTAAAATCCAGTTTAGGATGAAAATAATTACATGTTACATACTGATCCTGGTATTACATCTTATCTGGTTACCAACAATGAGTGAAACCAGACTAGCAATCGATACGAGCATATCACATTACTGGATCGAGATATCGATACGTCATCGCAGCTGTGATTTACTGTCTGTCGCTACTGGATATTGAAACAGTTATTGAAACACATCCTGTTTCATGCTACCTGATGGTGTTTGTGATAAGACAATATTTCATAGTCAAACACCAAATACAAAACAATGTTTACATAGTACGCGATGTCAAGTATTGTGTTTGCTGCGATTTAGTAAAGTCGTGATTGAGTGTAAATATTTCTAAAGAACTACAAAATAATAGTTTTACTCGTATATCGCCCACTATTGTAGATTTTAACGTAACTGTACAAGTAGTTCTGAATTAGATGATGGCTAATTAAAATAGTATATGATTGGCAAACATTCTATTGTGTTTTTCATTGGTATGTCACATTTCTCTTAGCGTGTCACATGCTTAGTGATTCAGGATGATTTAAAGATGTAATTGCGACCATACAATGGTAAGAGCCTGTGTCTGGTCATCTGTTGTTATTAGTGATTCAGGATGATTTAAAGATGTAATTGCGACCATACAATGGTAAGAGCCTGTTTCTGGTCAGTTGTTGTTATTAGTGATTCAGGATGATTTAAAGATGTAATTGCGACCATACAATGGTAAGAGCCTGTGTCTGGTCAGCTGTTGTTATTAGTGATTCAGGATGATTTAAAGATGTGATTTCGACCATACAATGGTAAGAGCCTGTGTCTGGTCAGCTGTTAGTGATTCAGGATGATTTAAAGATGTGATTGCGACCATACAATGGTAACCTGTGTCTGGTCAGCTGTTGTTAAAGGCTGTTAGTCAACTATTGACCTAAGTGACCTAAGCATTAGAATAGTTTTTACAATTGAAGATGTTTCTATCAATCAGAAAAAATTAAATTAAACTAATAATATTATATTATATTTCCTGTGGCCAAATACTGCATTGAATCTGGAACATAAAGTAAAAGCAAAGCAAAGTAAAGTAATGTGTTTTTTTCACCAGGCGGAGTTGGGGCTAAGAAGCCCTCTATAACAGTTAAAATGGGGACTAAAAGCTTCATAGTCAGTTGCAATGACAGGATCGGACAGCGAGCAGTCACCCATCAAGCAGCAGCCACGCTCGACTATCTTGATTTCGTTATCTCGCGATAACAGTTTTACCCGATAAACTGCGCCATTGGCGATGAACTTAGTCTCAAAAACAAATTTACAATTACTAAAGAAGTTAGAAATGGATGTAATGTACTTGAATGCTTTTAAATATTTTATATTAATACCCATAAAGACAAAGTTACATATAATGTATGAAAGAGAATATTTCAAGTTTTATTCTACTCTTTCTAAATCTCTTTATAAAAATGTAACTGTAACTATATCTGCATTTTTCCATTCAGGCTAAACCTATTTCCAAGCATTTTTATTTACATCATGATTGATATTTAAAACTTGAGAAAAAACATATTAGTCGTGGATTTTGATTTAAAAAAATCGATTCAGTAAAATATTTCATTCAAAAGTATGACTCAATTTTGATTTACCCAGACAACTTAAAAAATAAATATAAAAATGTAATATGGATTATTTTAGTAAATGTTAAAAAGCGCTTATAATATCTTGTCAATTTCAATGTTAAAATAAATTTTAAAAAACCATAATACGTAACAAATTTTTTAAATTTCTGTGAATTAAGCAGTATCCATAGTAATAAAATGCAATACAATATCTTTAGGTTATAATCTACTAATTATGACTTAAAATCATGTCACTAAACTTAGGCCCTTGTACAGTTTAAGATTGTTAAGATATGCTATTATTAGTTAAATACCAACTTCCAGGATAAACGTATAACTTAAATTATTACGCAGTGAATTCTTCGTTAATACAGGAAGTACATTCAGAAAGTTTTAGTTTTGTAACTCCTCATATCGTTTCATTGTGACAAAGTTATGTATAACTTCGTTTCTCAGAAAGTTCTGAACCACTCAAGTAATAAGAGACTCTTGTAAATGGGCACTTCTTAAGTCAACTATTCTATTTAAACTGCAGTCAAGTGATACAAGGAAATTGTATGGAAGAGCTTAAATCTTAATTAAAATATTATTAATGCTGTTCAGGTTGTTTAGAAGTTCATACAGCTCTCACTTTAATTTCAAAAGTTTATCAAACTAAACTTATCAGATAATTGTTATATAGGGTGTCCTGTAACCTGTAACTCTCTGGACAAAGGTATACCACGTTATTGCTCACGTCAAGACAAAAATATTTCACCATATGAACATGTGCCTCTGGTATTTAGTTTCTCTTCTACCTGTTTTTATTTCTTATAAAAATTAATATCCCAAAAACTAATTAAATTATACCAAATGTTTAAGTTAACAAGGCCAATTACTGAAAAACTATAATGAAATTATGTTTAGTATTTTCTAAATGGCGCCATAAAAACTTTTTAACTCGAAATATCTTAAAATCTAGTATTTTTCTCAAAGATTGCCAGAATGATAGTTTTTAGAGGATTTTATTACAAATCTAACGACACCAACATTATTTAAATTGTATAATAAATAACTGATTTAGAGCAGATTTACTGTGACAAGACATGGCCCACATTGAGAGCTGCCGTTTATTCAGTTTTTGTATTGTTGGCTATTTGCTGAGAACCAAAAGTACCTTCAAGTGTATATACCATAATGAATTAATATGGAATATACATTTAAAAAACGGACAATCAACATGTAATACTGAATGAGCAAGTAATTCAGATTCCAGTCCACTTTCAGCGCTGTCTTCAGTGATAAAAGTTCACCTTTCTTTTATCTCCAATGAGATAAGATGATAAGCCGTGCTGAGGACAGACCATCAGTCAGCTGCGCTTCGCTTTATCGTGTTTACTTTAGCCACTTCATAGTATTTGTCAAAAATTCTACTTATACATTTATTATTCTTTACTTTTTAGCATAGAATCACACATAGAATCTGAAAATGCATAGCCAGCCCAACCTTTTTGTCACACTCTGTATACATTGGCATCACAACAAAATTCTCTAAGATGGAGGATAAAAAACCCCAAAGCTCTCACCGTACAAAACCTCTTCCCATGCTTATTGCCAAAATACAAATTGCAACTGTGGATGATTCCCTTTGAAAGCAATAAAATCTGCGTTGATAACTACTTAATATGATCGTATAAGTGTCTTGATCGCAGTATTTTGATTCGTATAGTAGCTATGTACAAATATTAAATCACCCAACTGGTCAGATTCCGTTATATGCCCCCAACGCTTAAACTTTTTCAATGAACTTAGAACGTTATAAAACGATGTAGTAGAATAACAGAACTAACATTATGCCCCAACGCTAATTTTTCATTTACGTATGATTATAATGAATTACAATTGGTTACATTTCTCCAAACACAAAAATTAAAAAAAAAACAAACATTACCAAACAAAAACTAAACTCTTTATTGAAAAAAAACACACAAAACTTGTTTTTATTCTTGATCACGCTCCGCCACCCTAAATGCGAATGCCTCCGGCCATCAGCGCGGGGTTCGGCAGCATTATCGGTGCTGCCCCGCGCTGATGTCAACGAAAGAAAAACATCTTTCGAGATAGCACTATCAGTAAAATATCAAATTCTAGAGGGGCTGATCAGAAATATAAATTGAATTGTAATGCAAAGGCAATTATGTACCGTGCAAAAAACTTAAATAATCATGTGATTCCGCGCGGGCTGCCGTAATCAGGATTGTCGAGAAAGATAAGATAACAGCGACCACAATACCGACCGCAATACCTGGAAATGCTTGATGATTGATGGAATGTTAGTTCTGTTACTCAACTACATCGTTTTATAACGTTCTAAGTTCATTGAAAAAAAGTTTAAGCGTTGTGGGCATATGACGGAATCTGACCCAAATTGGAACTGTGGATGATTCTCTTTGAAAGCAATAAAATCTGCGTTGTCAGTTACTTACGATCGTATGTGTCTTGGTCGTAGTATTTTGATTCATATAGTAGCTATGTACAAATATTAAATCACCAACTTAATACAGTAACTTTCCCTGGATCCATTGTAATAAAAGATTTTGTTTGTTTTGTATGAAAATTACCCGATTGGAAACCAACCATAAAAACTATAGTATCATCCATTCATGATTAATACACCATAACTAATAAGAGCTTGTCTTCAGACAGGAACGGTTTGTTGCAATTTGAAAGATAAAAATAACAACAATAGAAAGAAAGACTCCCAAATGACGCGTAACTCAAAATAAAATTGGTAGCTTGTACTCTCCAGGGTCACGTATCTCTGATACATGGCGCCAACACGTTCTTGTTCTCTGTTAACCGACTTTATACAGGAAACTGTCTGTTGTTCATTTAAAACTTCACATGAAACACTAGGAGTTTAATATAACATTATATGTGTTAATAATTTCCATTTATAATTTGTCAGGCTCTACAACAAGATGGTATTAGATTATATAGTTTACAAACACGTTACAAATTCAAATACGTAGACGTATTGAATGTTAATCATTGTTACTTATACAAGGTGAGTCAGAAATATGGTAAAATATTTTAAGGCGTGATTGTACAGCTAAAAATATGAAACAGACGTTACATAAAGGTAGGTCCGGAAACGCTCCATTAGTGAGTAATGGCTGGCGAAAGATTTTGCTTTGTTTTCAGTTCACCTGGTGAAATTAAGTGATTCTGAAATGTTTTTTTCTTACTTTTTAACTCAAATAAGGTGTATTTATAAGGAAATTTACCTGAAAAGTCAAATAAAACCACTCTAGAAGTTTTGAGAAAAAGTATGAAATTTGCAAAAAATTTAATAAAAAAAATACCATCTTAAATGTTTGATTTCCAATAAACTATGTATAAAAATACGTTTTATATTCCATTAGATATGTTTAATCGGAGTTATTCAATGGTATCTATCGGGGAAGAGTAAACTAATGTCCCCAAAGGTAAAATTCCAAAGGATTTAAGTCCGGTGATCTTGCTGGCCATGAAATGAAATGAAATAGAATTGAACTGTTTAGTTTCTATTACAACTTTGTCCATTCCCCAAAATGGAGTTTCGGAGAATTGGCTCAAAACTTTTATATGTAAAGACCTATTACGTGACACCTTGTTTGAAAGCTCTTGATAAAAGAAGAACAACAATGGAAAGTACAGCTTTCTACCTCAACCCATTACAAAATGGCAAAATGAGACATTACATTTAAAAACTTTGAGTCCATCCCAAGACCCCATTTTGAGAAATGACAAAGTTATAACAGTGACTAAAATATTCACTTATGTTTCCTACAAAGGTGTCCCGAGTTCTATCCCCCATCAAAAACTAAACAGAGTCTATCCATTCTTTTAACTCACACTGTATATTCTCTTCTTTTTCCTACTAAGGTATCCCCCCAGGGGAGTTCTACCCCCCATCTTTATCCATAAAAAAAACTAAACAGAGTCTATCCTTTCTTTTAACTCACACTGTATATTCTCTTCTTTTTCCTACTAAGGTATCCCCCTAGGAGAGTTCTACCCCCCATCTTTATCCATCAAAAACTAAACAGAGTCCATCCATTCTTTTAACTCACACTGTATATTCTCTTCTTTTTCCTACAAAGGTATCCCCCTAGGGGAGTTCTACCCCACATCTTTATCCATCAAAAACTAAACAGAGTCCATCCATTCTTTTAACTCACACTGTATATTCTCTTCTTTTTCCTACAAAGGTATCCCCCTAGGGGAGTTCTACCCCCCATCTTTATCCATCAAAAACTAAACAGAGTCCATCCATTCTTTTAACTCACACTGTATATTCTCTTCTTTTTCCTACAAAGGTATCCCCCTAGGGGAGTTCTACCCCACATCTTTATCCATCAAAAACTAAACAGAGTCCATCCATTCTTTTAACTCACACTGTATATTCTCTTCTTTTTCCTACTAAGGTATCCCCCCAGGGGAGTTCTACCCCCATCTTTATCCATAAAAAACTAAACAGAGTCTATCCTTTCTTTTAACTCACACTGTATATTCTCTTCTTTTTCCTACTAAGGTATCCCCCTAGGAGAGTTCTACCCCCCATCTTTATCCATCAAAAACTAAACAGAGTCCATCCATTCTTTTAACTCACACTGTATATTCTCTTCTTTTTCCTACTAAGGTATCCCCCCAGGGGAGTTCTACCCCCCATCTTTATCCATAAAAAAACTAAACAGAGTCTATCCATTCTTTTAACTAACACTGTATATTCTCTTCTTTTTCCTACTAAGGTATCCCCCTAGGAGAGTTCTACCCCCCATCTTTATCCATCAAAAACTAAACAGAGTCCATCCATTCTTTTAACTCACACTGTATATTCTCTTCTTTTTCCTACTAAGGTATCCCCCCAGGGGAGTTCTACCCCCCATCTTTATCCATAAAAAACTAAACAGAGTCTATCCTTTCTTTTAACTCACACTGTATATTCTCTTCTTTTTCCTACTAAGGTATCCCCCTAGGAGAGTTCTACCCCCCCCATCTTTATCCATCAAAAACTAAACAGAGTCCATCCATTCTTTTAACTCACACTGTATATTCTCTTCTTTTTCCTACTAAGGTATCCCCCCAGGGGAGTTTCTACCCCCCATCTTTATCCATAAAAAAACTAAACAGAGTCTATCCATTCTTTTAACTAACACTGTATATTCTCTTCTTTTTCCTACAAAGGTATCCCCCCAGGGGAGTTCTACCCCTCATCTTTATCCATCAAAAACTAAACAGAGTCCATCCATTCTTTTAACTCACACTGTACAATTGCTAATATGCATAAATTAGGTATAAAACATGTTTTAGTCCTTAAGTTACGAGTTTCAACTGAACACCTTGATTACATATTGTAAATGCGGCAGATAACACAACACGATAACGTAGTCACTGATGTATGTTATGTGCGTACTTGAGTAATAGGCTCAAGAGATGCCTAATGACATTATGTGTACGGAGTAGTCACCAGGGAGTCCTGGTGATTTAGCGCGAGTGTCAATCGTATTAGGACATTAGGTAATCACCACTATGCCATTATCAAGATACCGGTTCTAATGTGGAATATTGGCTGAGCGTTAGCGACTATCACTTGAGGGACTGGAAAAAGTTTATTTCTGACTGTCAGTCCACTATATTTCGAAAACTAAAGTACCCATATACTTGAAATTCGCCAATAAGTTTTATTTATGTATAGGCAACACTGAGTTCGATGGGTACGTCACAATATTCAATACAATACCATAAAATGTTACTTTAGGTGTTAACGTCATCTCGTAGTTGCTTCCGATGTGACTGTTAAGCTCTGATATAAAGCTCTAAAATTGATTAAAGGCTTCAAGTTAGTTGCTATTTATTTATTTACGTGGGTGTCTCCTGGTAGTCATAACTTTATCGTTAATTTTTATGTAACATATAGAGCCAAGTGTAACATATACAGGGTGTCCCGTACACCTCTAGACAGAGGTATACCACATTATTGCTCGGATTAGACAAACAAATTGCACCATATGAACATGGGTCTCCGGTGCTTAGTTCCAGTTTGTCTTTCAAGCTGTTTTTATAAGAAAATTATTAATATCTTAAGAACAATAAATGAAATACTACCGAATTTTGGTCAAATGTTTATGTTTACAAATTATAATGATATTATCCTTAATACTTTCAAAATGGCGGCTATTATAACGTTTTAAACTTTGAATATCTTATAACCACCACCAATTTTACTAAAGCATTATAAAATATTTTGGCGAATTCGATTAAAACATCCAATGATAAGAATAAATAACTGAACTAAAGCAGATTTTAGTAGCAAACACCGAAGTTCTTAACGAAATTTTTTTTTTTTTGTATCGGGCAGTAAAAAATCGAATAAACGGCAGCCCCAGTTTATACTTATGCCTATTGTGTACAGTTCTGAGTTCTGTGATTTTAAGTTATGACGTAATCTGGTGCCGAGTAATTTTTGTTTAATCTAAATAAATTAAAAAAAAACATAAAATGTATTATACGAAATTTATTAATAACAATAAACGTCTTTATAAACTTCAACAAAAAACAAACCTCGTAATTGACAATAACAAGCTGATTTTTTACAATAAGGATTCCTTTATTAAACAAACTATAAAAAAAATACATAAAGTTAAATTAAAGTAACTTTAACTAGGTTAACATTAAGAATAATAAACAAATAGGACAATATTAAAGTTAATGTTCAGACAGCAATGTGTTTTTTATAATTAGCGCACAGCATAGATTAGTTTTGTGTTATTTGGTTTTATTTTTTTATACTGGTTGTCATATGTTTTAATTTTAGCCAATAAATATAATTCCAATCACAATAGATCTATATATATATAATGAAACTGTTCGTGTTGTAACAGCCTCACTCACAAACGGCTGGACGGATTCGCCTAATTTTTTTTTTTAAATTTGTTCGTCTTGATCTGTAGAAGGTTATAGGATACTTTTTATCCCTTTCCCGATTCAGGATTCCGCCCCACTGGTTACAGAAAATACCCGTAAGAAATGCATTTGCAGCAAACATATGTTATTAAGTTGAAAGAGTCTTTCAAATTTTTAATCAGCTGTTCTTTGTAAACATATATTAATGCGACAAAAAAATATATTTATATTATAAATTTCTTTACACTTATAGTTTTAAAGCATAGAGTAAAGCTTAAGAGAAACGACCAAATTTTGTTTAACATAAAAAAAAAACTGTTTCTGCAATCTCATAATATATAAAATGAATGTTTGTGTGTTTGTCCTTTATAGACCTCAGAAACTATTGGACCGATCACTATGAAAAATTTGTATTTTTCTATGTAGAAGGTTTATACGCAATGCCATTGATGTAACTAACACCAGGCTGTACTGCAAGATATTAAAAGTTATCAAAGCGCCTTTGCACATTATAAACTGCAATTACAACACAGTAGTTACGTATATTAAAATATCCAAACACTATTGAAGGCAAAGAAATATACGGGCAAAGCTTAAGAGACGCGTGCGAAGCCGCGGGAAACAGCTAGTATTAAAATAAATGTGTTGAACATCAAATACAGTAAGTGTTTGAAGACAAGCTAAATTTTCTCTAAAGCAGTAATTTATTATTCGATTTAAATTAATTTTAGTGTCATTATGTTTATAATAAATCCATTAAATCACTAAATACAGTGATTGAACTAGTGATCAACACGTGCAAAGGGTGTTCCCTTAAGCTGATTCCATAGCAATGCAATGAAAAAACTATTCGCAAATTGTTTCATTTTTTGCGGGACATGCAGTTTTGAACGGATTTTCATTGTGTGTTAGATGTGGCGGCCATTGTCCTCCAGCTGAGGATACACTGTTATTTCGTTGTTTTAGGCGGGTCTCAAAAATTAAATCTACATCAAATATTTTGTAAGTTGCTATTATATTTATTCCTTTATTATTTAATTTATTTCTTATTTTAATTGTTTTTCAAATTTTTATTATTTTTTATTTTTGAGTTGACTGGTTGGCCTCTGGCTAGACAACCTTTCCAATAGATTATAATTAAAATAATTTTTGGCTGCAGCGGAAAGAGGTTTCACGTGATCTGAGCCCGAGTTTATGTACTATCTCGTATACGCCTTTTGGCCACAATGAAGAAAATATGTCGTACGACTAAAAACGTTACCGCGGTCAAATGTGTCAGCTCCGGCCGTTTAAATTCACTCTCGGTCTAATTTATTTAAGGTTCTATAGTTAAGTTTATGTTTTCTGCAATAACAAAACAAATAAATTGAAATACACCAAAACAGATAAATAATCCTATTTTGATAAACAAAATTATCTACTTCTGGTGCTTGTGCTCTGCTTCCGGTTTAATGAGAAGAGGTGTGCCATGTCCTAAGCTACCGTAAAATTTTCATACCACCAAGGTAAAGGGATCCAACCAGTTTCAAGTACCTTAGGTGCAAACATTCACGCTTTTGATCATTAGGTGGGTTATATAAACATAATTTAAATAGTTACTTCCAATGCATTACTGGTTTATTCATCACTGATGAAATGTAAAGTAAAAATTAGATTAAAAACTCCGTATTTTCAATAATGATTAAGCAAAGTATTTCTAATAATTTCCTAAAATGAAATGTAAACAGATGTTTCTGCCTCTTTGTTGAACTTCAGTGAAGGTGTCAACAGCTGTTAGGTTCAATTTCACGTACGTTTCGTAAATATTTTAATTATTTTACCGACTTCTTAAATGTTATGTGGCGCTTTTATAACTTTCTCCTTATAAACCTTCGTTGGTTTCAGCAAATATAAAAAAAAACAGCCCAATATGTCCATCCATTTCGAGAACAGCGTTGTTGTTTCTGTTGCAACACATTATAGCGATTCCTTTGTTATGGAAGGCTTGCAAATAGGTTTTGATATTTTTCTTTTTTAAAGTTATAGAAACAATTTAGTAAAAATATAATTAGTATAATTAAAGGAATGATAAAAAAACCACATCAGGTCTGAATATATTTTTATTTTGTGAAACTGAAATAATATGAGGCATAAATTAATTATAACTCAATAAATACAAATGGGCGTATATAAAACTTATAGATATATACATCTGAAAAGCTTATAACTCATGATTAATTCAGTCGTTACAAATTAAAAAAACATTAGTAGAGGTATATATTTCATAAACTTTCTTCAAAATCACCACTTCTGGACCATTATATTGGTTTTTTTGAAACATTTCGAAATTCTCGTGTGTTTCATTGCAGATTGCAATAGAGAAATTCGTATTATTGCATTCGCATTCATAGCAACACTGAAGTTTCTGGGCGGTTGGAAAAAACGTGGGTCAAATGTAATCTGCGTTTTGTCGGTCCAAAAATAAAATATTAGTAATATTACCCGAAATACCATACCCGAATATTAAACACCGGGGTTAGGGTACGATTAAGCGGATCCGGTTTTTTTTTTTTTTCTATCGAAGAATGTAATCATCGATACATAATATTCGCATCTCAAATCCTAGACTATCAATCGATATAAAAGTATCTATTGTCCTCAATAAACAATCATATGTTTCAAAAATTAAAATATGAATTTAATATTTACAGTGATCAAACAAATTGTTTTAACAAAATTAGGAAAACAGAAGACGACCATTTTTGCTCCTCTCAACAGTTACAGTTGTTTATTTCCCAAAGATTTCACATACGTTTTTCGGTGCGATTATGTGGTATTATCTGAAAGTGTTTTACAGCTGTTGATATAGGATTAAGTTAATTGTTCAAAAATAATTAATCAGTAACGGTTGGTTATATCGATGGTTATGATTCAGTAATATCGTTTGCCCCCCCCCCAATTTTGATTATAAAAAAAAATCCGGGTCCGCTTATCGTCCCTACCCTTCACACCTACTGTACATTCCTATAATGTGCCCTTGTAAAGTCTGTGCCAGTGCAAAATACTGATTAAGGTTGATACCGATGTTATCTATGTTGACACATTCTCTTCACGTCAACCACGGCTCTCAGGTGTCTACTCCGTGACTGCAAATCCTCAATTAATCCCTTCGACTAATTAGTTTACATTACACTAGTAACTGCGGTGTCGTGTTAAATTATTAACTTCATTCGATTGCAGAACGTACTATTGGTCGAAGATGCATCGTCTTGGGAAAATACTATTAGTGTATTGTATTTTAATTGTAGTTTGTAACAGCAAAAAATGTTCGAAATAAAAATGACAATATACTTGAAGTACTAGGTGTCTTTTGTACCACAATTATTTTTAGGACAACGTTTTTAAAATTATAATCGTAGCTCATTATTATTTTTATTTTTAGGTCTCCGTCATTAAATTTCTTTGTTACTTAAAACAATAAGCAGGACAAGTAACCATATCCGTTTATCTTTAATTCCCCCCCCCCCTCAATAAGACCCTCACTATGATTCATAGTTAATTAATTACATTTGTATATATATTTATTCCTTACAGGGTTTTAAAAATTTAATTCACAATGTTCTAAATTCCTAATAATATTATAAATGCGAATGTGCCTTGTTTGTTTGTTTTGTTTTCACGCGTAAACTGTTCAAACGGTTGTAGTGAAATTTTACATGGAGATTATTAAAGTCACTGGTATGAATATAGGAATATCCTCATTTCGAAACCCTCCAGGCTACACCCCACTGGTTTTTAGAGTAGCGAAAAAATCCCATCTTGGTCTCTAAATTTGTGAAATTCTAATTGAAAGAGCTTGTCAAAAGGCAGCAAAGATAGGTTTCATAACAGTCTTTAAGTATAGTAAAAGTCATACTATTTTGTCTTTTATATCTGCATTGATAGCAGTTACCCGCGGCTTTCTACGCAATATAGTAGGGGTTGCACGTATATGACCACTGCTGGTTCCAGTGAATTATATTTCCGACGCCAATGTTGAGTTTGCCTTTTTGCGATCAAGAAAATACGTAGACAATTAAGATTGGTTTTTGACTTTAAGTCTATAATAAAGTTTAGATAGTATCTTAGTCTTTTATATCTAATACTTAATATTTGCTAAAAATGTACAGTTAAACGTATATTATCAATGACACTTTTTCCGTTTTTGTTCCATATAAACTAAAAAATATTTTTAATATTTAATATTTTCGTCATAAAAATATCCAATATTACATTTGACAGGCTCTTTAAACTAATGTTTCGCAGCTGAGTGTTTAAGATTTTTCACAGCTTTAGAGACAAGGGGTCCTGGGCTCAGAGCGGTTTTCGAAGTAAGAGTAGGCCTATATTCATCCCAAGGACCCTAAGAATGTCGATTTCAATTCCAGTACAATCGGTTGAATAGTTTACTCGTGAAAGCAAAACAAACAAACAAAGACACTTTCGCATTTATAATATTATTAGGGTTAGGATATTACCATGTTACAGTCAACATAAGTTTAATGATTAAATGATAATAAGTGTAAAAATGAAAATGTCAAAACTTTTGTTATATACTCGCAGTACAACAGCGTAGTAGATTTTAATAATGGCAGTATATCAAGTATTACAAAAATATTTTAACTACTTTAAGTTTAAAATGCAAAACTTATTGCGTCCTCTAAATGCATTTATTGATTTATATTTTCAAGCTCCCAACTGATTCTGTTTCTTAAAAACCGTTTATTGCTACTCTTAGTTTTTTTTTTTTTTACCTTCCCTTGAACGATTAGGTAATGGATTTTTACATCCATATTTAAAATAATGTGCATAATCAAAATAATCTTTGAATTGCTGGAAGAGTTAGTACAAACCACCACGAAATAAAAGACAATACGGTAATATACCATTTATTATGTTATAAACGCGATGAAAACTATTATATTGTCAGAAATAATTATTAATTAAATACAAATGACTTACTGAAACTCAGTTGTACATTAAGAAGGTAAATCACAAAGTTTATGTAGAAAAAGTTGTATAAAAAATCTGGTTTTACAAATTAAATAATCATCCTGAAAGAACGACAAGTAATTGTGATATTTACGTTATTAAAACATAATGGTTCTGTCAATATTCACCCACTGTAATATTACAGCTAAGCCACTGGGGGCTGTGGGCCGTGAATCGATAGCGGTATCGTAAATCAACATAAATACTCCATGTTTGGGTTCCAGGCTGCTCGTTATCGGATATTGGGCCAATACACTTGACAATCTGGTGTATTGTTTGGCTTTTTGTGTTATCTCCACTCGATAAAAATGTACCCAAGTCTGAGTGTTATCACTTTTTGTTATTATTTATCTTACAGTGCGCGATTTTTACATCAACATTGTGACTATTATATTAGGTTCTGTTATCTACGGATAATGTTTTCAGTGAATATAACGTGGTTTTATATCTCTATAGGGTTTTCTAAGGCGTATGATGTTTTTTGATAATATATGTTATTCAGTTACATGTTTCGGAGATTATACTCTATCATCAAACTAAGTATGAAAATGAATCACCAAATGGCTTTGTTTTGTAGTTTAAATTGCTAAACTGTTTGTTTAGGTTAACACAGACTTATTGAAATTCTGTAGGCCTACATTTACATGTAACATCACACGGCGGGGTGAATACATTGTAACAGGTTATGTAACCATCTCTCTTGGATTATTCGGTGTTATTAGTAGAGACAGCAGTTGGAACAGCTGCCCTTGATGTTTTGATAATAAATTACATCTAAAATGTTATCTTAGTGTAAAGAATAATGATTTTGTACAAGAAATTTTAAATTTATTAAAGCACTTGCTCTTATAAATACATTATCAAAGTCATATGATTATCATAATCGTTTTCACTTATGTATTGCACGTATGTTAGAAAACCTAGATAATTGTCAATTAAATCTATAATGGGGACATACTAATTGTTTTAAAAACTTTTAATTGCAATGGATTGTAGAAAAGGTTATTACAATACTTACTTATCATTAATATTGTTATCATACTTGTTCGTAACGAAGTATTAGTTATCACATTAAGATAGAGTAATTAATTTGGTACTATGTAAAACTTCTTTATTTGTACCAAGAATCGAATCCAGGTTCCATGGAATTTTCAAAGGCTATCAAATTCATCTTAAATAGTCAATTCAACTAGTCTAATGTATTTTGGTAGATTGCTTTACAATATTTTCAATCTGACGCTGACGTATTTCTTGTTTGTGTTGTGAAATAGTCTAGAAAAACTTTTTATAAACTGTAATGGCTACATCATTATAATCTTAGAGATTTGCTAACTATCTGATCCAAGTTTTGTGTAAGCACTCTGCTTTTTACTCTGCTATTACTTCAAACAAAGTCTAGTTTGAAGTAATAAAAACATTCTTTAATTTCGTTTTCACAGTGATTGCAATAGGTTTACGGAATTTGTAGGTGTAGGAACTCATATTTTACTACTTAATAAGCTCGAAGTACAGTATTATTTAATAAGGTTTGATGATTCTAAATTCCTGGGATCCTGCCATGCTTACTCTGTTGTAGGGAGTAACCTTATTTGGTAACCGCAAATCGCGTCCAAACATCGATCTAGTATTGATTTTCTGTATAATATATATCCAGTGTATTTAGAATCAAATTGTTCATACATATTGAAACTAGATAGTAACGGTGTTTTTAATTAAATAAATAATTTCAAATCTGTCTTGCTTAGAAAACTCAAAACCTTTTTTAATAATTACTCTCATACTAGACTCCAACTTACACGACTTTGAATCAGTCAGCACAGAACATTCTCTTTAGGCACAATGTACAATGTAATCCTTTGAGAAGTGACAGTTACGTACAGAATTGGAAGAAATGGAGAGATGTAACTGCAGCACTTCGGCGCTAACAGATACAAACAGACGCCATATCTCACCAAAGTCTCTCTTGCTACCCGTTTGTGGTCTTATTTATTCCGCTTGTTCTCCACACTTTGAGCGGCTCTGTTTCCACTGTCCTGTATTGTAAGTTGGCAGTTGTTCTCTATCGTATAAAAGGGACAAATGTTTGTGCGTAGGACCTAAAAATCAAAAGGAATTTTTAAATGAAGTTGGATAGATGATGAAAAAAGATCTATAAAATAAAGCCCTATTTACGTACATTTTTAGAATGCAAAGCAGGAAGAATGTTTTATTCCGGTTCCTTTTATAAAAACTCTAAAGTAAATAATATAAATACATATATAATACAAATTTATACGTATTCTATTAGGAAGAGCAACAGTTTATTTTAAATAAGATATTATTACGTTGTTCGTAGATAACATTATCGAATAACAACTGTTGATATTTTGTTGTTTTCACGGTAAAGAAAGTCGTATTATTAAATTTTTTTCTATAAGACTTTTCCTAACACTAATCCTTACACAGAGGGTTCACTTCTGGCTGGTTTATACCTTCCAGTTGAACCCACAGTGGGTACAGTAAAAACCAATGTCATTTTAATCTGGGCAAACCCTAAGGAGCTGTACATCGCTAACAGCAAATACCGAGATTTGGGGGGTTCAAGGGTAATTAGATAGGTCTAGTCTACTGCGGGAGATGACTGTTGAAGTTGGCAGGGTTCGTCCCGTAAGATTCAAAGGTTCTTGCAAGCCTAGACATAAGGGTGTGCCACGTCCTGCCTGCTTTAACTGGAGAGGCTGGTTCAGAGCTGGCTTCTCCTTCTTGCTAGGGGACATGACGAGATTAGCGCTCCAAACGTTTCCTCATGAATTTCTACAGGAGGCGAATTTGAATTTTGAATTTCTAAGCTTCTTGTCCTAAGAGAACAAAAAAAAAACTAATTCTGAACATTATTCTCATTAATATAAATGGTATTATGCTGTAATGTATAAATAAAATACATTTAAAAATACTTCTCCTTCGAATTATGGATCAGGCTGGTCTTTAACTACAGTTGAATTAGTTTTAAGTTACATGTTTATGAGTTTCTGAGTTACAAAACATAAAATGTACTGTAAATATATGGTTTAAAATAAGGAAGATTCCTTTCTCAGAAAAAATATTAGAGAAATATTTCATTAAAATACTGTGCACTAAATATTCAGTTATAACTCACGTAGTCACTAGCTCTAAGTAGTTTACTTATAATAAAGACGTAATGGAAGCTTTCTTGCAATATTCTCGTCGTGTCCTATTTTATATAGAATGGCTACTATAAATAGCTGTAAGTAAAATAAGTTGAACGTTACCGCAAAATACTTATATTCCTAAAACTTGTATATTCCTGAAATTAAACCACTATGACTGCCTATACTGTAAATGTTCGTGCCGACAGAAAAGGTGAAGAATGTTGCACTGAGACGTTCTGCTCAGAGATATTTAAATATTCATGGCGCAGTGTCTCGGAAAATTTAGCGCTGGATCTTCTCGCAATCCGCTGCTCTCATCGCTATGTCACTTGCTATCCTAAATGTAAAAATTTAACGTCGTGACTAAAGTTGTGGAAAAGTTGAGGGAATACTACAAGAAAGTCCTGCCAGATGAAAATAGTTTATATGTTTCAGAGTTTTTTAATAACATTCTTGTAAAATATAAATAATATCATACTGTAACTGTAACTTTAGGTCAGATTCCGTTATATGCCCCCAACGCTTAAACTTTTTTCAATGAACTTAGAACGTTATAAAACGATGTAGTTGAGTAACAGAACTAACATTATGCCCCCAACGCTAATTTTTAATTTACGATTAATTTGAATTAAAATTGGTTACTAGCTAAGAAAAAGGGTACTTATGTATTATATCGACTACACCCCTACATTTCTCCAAACACAAAAATTCAACAAAAACAAACAAACCAAAGAAAAACATCCCTCGAGATAGTACCTATCAGTAAAATATCAAATTCTAGAGGTGCTGATCAGAAATATAAATTGAATATTGTAATGGTAAGGCAATTATTAATTTTACCGTGTAAAAAACTTAAATAATCATGTGATGCCGCGCGGCCTGCCGTAATCGGGATTCTCGAGAAAGATAAGATAACAGCGACAAAAATATCGACCGCAATACCTGGAAATGCTTGTTGATTGATGGAATGTTAGTTCTGTTACTCAACTACATCGTTTTATAACGTTCTAAGTTGATTGAAAAAAGTTTAAGCGTTGGGGGCATATAACGGAATCTGACCGTAACTTTGAATTTCAGGAATATAAATAATAGATTGCGTTTATTTATGAATTAATATAAACAGGCCTCTTGTGCAGATATGTATTATTGTCAGTTCCGGGTTACACCTGTATGAAACAATAGCCCTCCACAATGAGGCATAGGTATTTTGAAACATTTAATGCTGAGGAATGTTTTGGCACGGTTCAAACTAAATCAGATGTCAGTGAAGAATTGGAAAAACCCTTCTTTGTAATCAGTATTCAAAGTACTGAAATATCATAAACAGCCAATGCCAGGGCATCCATATTGCCCCGGGGAGCTCAATGAGACACTAACGAAAGCTCTGACTACAAGGTCTCTGTACTGTATTTTAATATTGGAAAATAATTTGTCTCTCCGGAAACTGTAAGATTTTGCAACAGTGTTCGTTACTTTTTACAAATTATTTTGATATTTAAATTCTATTAAAACATAGTTTGTAGGGTTTACAATCTAAAAATGTGTCTAAATTAAATATTAGCAGTGAATAATTTAGTTTTTTCGTGCAGTTGATTATGTAAAGTGATAATTTAGAGTCATCAACTTGTGTAAATGTTCAAAAATTGGTTAAGTGCAGGAATTACAAGTGGTGAATTACGTGAAATTTTATATCACAAACTAAATTCTTTAACTTATCAAAACAGTGTTTTTTTTAAAGGAGCGATAAGCTTTCATGGGCTGAAAAGAGGTAGCTACTTGGGGTACTATCAATATTACTTAGAATACTTGCGTTCGAAGTGAATAGGCGCGTCATAGAGTTTAATCTTAGGTTTCAAAAAGTCTAATAATTGGGCCAGTTGTTATATCATAGTCTTTTAAGTAAAAGTATACAATGTAAGAGTGCCAAAGCTATTTTAACAGGCCAAAAATAAGTAACAGGTGTAATTCATAATAGGATCAATTCAATAAACAAGATAAAGGCCAATCAAGTCAATCTCTGTAATTAATAATTGATGGTGATAAAGGATTGTGTCAAGAATTTTGATAATCCATCAAAAATGGTTTATTTGTGTAAGTTTAAATATTTGGCTACTACACATCAAGTTGAGAAAAATAATTTTTACACCAAAAAAGTGTTGACTTTAATAGTTTTACATATTTTGTATCAGTATTAAAATGCAGAGCATTGCAATAACAGAACAAATTATATAACTAATTAAAATAATTATTACATTTTATTCCAATTATTAAACAAAAATATGTTGAAATAATACTGTATGTATTTAAGGATCTTTTTTCTAACGATATTATCACAATCAAAATTTAAAATGAACTGTTCATGTGTTGTATTTTTGACAACTTAAATCAATTAAATTAAAAAGCTCTAAAATAACTAAGAGTATTCATATTTACAACGAAGAAGTGCAATATATTTATTTTTATCACACATTTATATTTACTGAGTGATAAATATTACTGGCTTGAAATAACAATAAAATATTATAACGTACAAGACCATAATTAAAAGTATCTCTGACACAATCCATATTAAGTTATAATGACTGTATAGTATATGGTTTGGATTTGGAATTTAACTAAAAATTAAACTAATCAGTATGATAAAGTGTTGAGATATTTAACTTCTGCGATACTTGTTCACCGAGCCGTGAAGTGAGACACGTTTGTTTGACTGCGGACCTCCTTCACGTAGAATGTAAATGTGTCGAGATGCGGCGAGAGACACTTCTGACATTTGAGTCTTGCATACAAAGTACCTGATTGTTA
Organism: Homalodisca vitripennis; assembly: GCF_021130785.1. Lineage (NCBI taxonomy): Eukaryota > Metazoa > Arthropoda > Insecta > Hemiptera > Cicadellidae > Homalodisca > Homalodisca vitripennis. The sequence goes on along the minus strand of NC_060207.1, from coordinate 239,907,770 downwards.
CTTTTTATTGCCTCTCAGCTCTCTCACTTTTCCTGCTTCTAAGTTAGTTCTATTTTCCTTTAAAAAAAAAATTCTAGTATATAATCATTCATTTTTAATTTGATACTTGTTAATAAACACAGCATTATTAATACAAATGCTAGTAATATTTTTGTATCACTGATAAGATGACTCTCCTGATGTAAACGAGATTTAAACACAGTATCTTCCAGATATTTCTTCCAAGTTATACTCTACGACGAAATAAATGTATGCTTATGCAATACTGCCCTGCATCTAGGCTTTGTGATTAGAAACTCCCTTATATTCAGTATAACAAAATGAAGCTTAGTCCCTCGATACCCCAGGATCTTCCGACAGTCAGATACTTGGTTCTGGAGAGTGGAATCTCCAGAGTTCAGAGACTTTCCAGAGACAGACAGACTTTAGAGAGCGGGATACCTCAGAAAATATTACAGGCTATAACTTACTAGTACACAAATTTATACAGTTTTAAATCTTGCAGATAACAGAAAAAATATAATTAAAGAAACATTCCAGGGATCCGGAATTCTTGACCTCCTCCTTCAGCTCTCGAACTAATGTGAATGTCCAACACCTCATCAATAAAACGTTGGGCTGTTAATGTACCGTTTTGTATTACTAAAAGGTCTTTTCGATCATCAATTGTTATTGTATATTGAGCCCTCACCAAACGCAATCCTAAGAGTTAGGCAACAGTAAACAAACCTCTCATTTCTTTTTCTCCATACTCTAAAACGGCTGTCTTTACCAAAAATGGAAAAAATTTGGAATATTATCTTACGCCACTGTCTCAACTGCCAACGTTTATGATATCTTGCTCTTTTTCTTATTATGGCGTGCGGTCAATCGTGGAACTTGAAAACAGGTCTCCTAGACCTCATTCCAAAAATCGATTTCTCACAGTTCGGACTTATATAAGAGCCCCAGTTGCTTGACTAATGTCGTTTTGAAGTTCTCTAGCAGTTTAGAACCGATTCGAAGTGTGTTAACTCGTAAAATTGTCTTCTATGTGCGTGGTGGACCTCTAGTGACCTTGTTCTGGTCTTCTGCGAAGAGCGCCTTGCTCCTGGTACCGGTTCCAAAATCTTGACACCGCTGACTGACTCACACCTAAGCGTCTACCCACATCTCGTTGAGGAACACCCTTTTCTATCATAGTGACCACTTTACCGAATTAAGATTGTTCAATAGGTTGTATGACTCTATTTTAAAACACGATCTTCTATCTGTTTGTCAGTTTGATATTATGCCTGACCTAAGTACCAATGACGCATTAGTTTCGGATACCAAACATATTTTCGTTTCAGTCAGAGCAGTATGCTTTGGGTTGTTTTGTGATCTTAGTCGAGTTTTCGATGTTGTGAACCATGAAATGGTCTTGAGTAAACGTTTTAGCATCCGTGGTATTATTCTAAAATTTCTTTCTCGTGGGGCGAGTGTAATGTGTCTAACTTCAGAACAGGAATTATTGATCCGATTTTTCTATTATAAAAACAGTAGTTCCTCAAGGGTCTATACTGGATCCTCTCCTATTTCTCATTTACATAAATGATTTACCTGTATCGGAGTACGTAATGAATTGTAAACTTCAAAAAATGTAACTAACTGTTTCATAGTTAAAATCTTATTTTAACATGAAACATCTTATTACATAATAAGTTTTCTTGAGTATACGTAAGTCTGTAAAATACATGTAGCAATGAGGAAGCGTGTTTTAAGATAGTATTTCAAGGTATAAAAGTTCCTCCATGTAGCAAATTGATGTGACGTCTAAGCACCAATACCGAGGTGGAATAAACATATTCATGAGAAATTTTGTAATTCAGATGTGATGATTTACATAGTCTTCACAAAATGACATGTACTGCAGATAGCTGCTTTCTGCCATCAGTGTAGCTTTTTATGCTGAGTAATTTGTGTTTGATATTTATCTGCTGTTGCAAAATAATGCTATATTTGAAAAATTGTAAAGTTGTTGTTATGTTATTAACTTTAAGTCAAGAGGTTATAATTGTAAGTTTTAAAAAATGACAATTTTTAAAAATGTGTTTCGATTTTAATTTGACATACATCTTTGAAATTATCTATCCAGAAGAATATGTTCATCTATATTCTAATAATACTCAGCATGATTGCAGCATTTATTTAAAATGTGAAAAATGTTTTGCACTACGCTTCTAGCAATCGACTGCTTTGAGGAAGTCCTTATGATCAATTAACCTGATAAATTACTACAAACTAACAAATTGTACTTAAGTAAGATTTTATCAAATTGACCATGTCATCATTGAACTCCTTATAGTCCAAATTACCCAATAGCTTCCATGGTGAAGTACACCCCTATCAATCATGCAGTGTACCAAGTTTGTTAGAGCACTCCATGTACTGAGATTTTTACTATAGCTTAATTGTATGTTGGTAATCAAGCTTGAAAAATAAAGTCCATTATCTGTTTCACAACTATACTGTCATCTCTAGAACTTTTGAAATATCTGGCAATACAGAAATTGGTCTCAAATTTTGTCATTCTTGGAGGGGGACGTACTATAGTTATATTCAAAGCCTTTGGTAAAATGTCACTTTTCAGAGATTCGTTGATAAATAGCTTAATGACTTCACTACCAAACTACTTTACGGTTCATTTCATTACCTAAGTCTACTCGTCAATTTATTTTGCTCCTTGATCTTATAAGAATTTAAAATAGATTTCATTACATCATTAAACAGTTTGCAAAGTTGACGTTATTGGCCTTGGCAGTAGGTATAAGGTTGTCATAACTGCCAGAAGCGGATATAGCATAAAATATTCAGGCACGACCAATATTATTTGGGATAAGTAAGTTACAGTAATGTGTCTGAAAAAAGTCTTTATTATTTTTGCTCACACACTTAGAGTTTCATACCAGTTAAACCTCTTTCACCCTAACATTATTATTAATAAAACAGTATCCTTTCCAATACTTGGCCTCATCTGATATTGAATTAACTCGTACTTATTTATTTTCCAAATTAAATTTGTTTTTAAATGCATAATGATGAACTATTTAAAATAATTTACATTGCTTTATCGTTTAATTACATGTAAGTTTATATATTCTTGACTTATAAAACGATAAAAAAGCTCTTGGTGTTTATGTCTTGATTTTGTTGTACTAATGATTTAATATTTTTAAAGAAGGAATGCTAATTATAATATCTGAAATTTGTAATCAGATCAAGAGATTAAATTCTAGTGTAAAACCTAGTTAAATATTTTGTTATACCGTATTTAATTTGAGTATTTACGATTTATTATAAATAAAACATTAGATCTTTTTCGTTCTTTTAAATTGACAATAAATAAACGACGTCTAACTTGACCTTATTATTAACAGTAGAAGATTAAGTGGGCAGAATTCTCAGTAAAATAACAGTTTACGTCTGTGAACCATAAACTGTTAGTGTTTACGAACGTATCTAAAACAATTATTACTTGGAACAAACATCAATATTGACTTACAATACACTGCATATTTCATGAAGGTAACGTTCGAGAGAAAGTAACTTCGGTGTTTAATGGCGGCAAAGTGAAGTTAAAGTTAGTCTGTGAACCGCCCGGGGGAGGCCATTCCCCTGAGACATTTCTGAGAGTTTAAAACAGGTTTAATATTTTATGTATTCTTTTTTATAAAGAAAGGAATATTTTATATTTTAGGAATTATGGGAGTAGTTGTTTTATAGCTAAAACTTTGTACAATTCCATTGAGTACAACTTTTTACTTTATTACCATGAATCCTTTACCTACTACTGTCGTTGAAAAACTAATAATTAACACTACATTGATGATGGAAATAGAAACAATCAATGCATGTATTTCCAAACTTAGAAGTTGTAATAAAGCGGAAAAATAAATATTTCTACGGAAACGTTTTGGTTAATTAAGAAAAGTTAGTTTTTCCAAAAGGTCATGACGAACCAGTGGGTCTTTTCCATGAACTCCAGCAATACATTATATAAAAATGTATTTATATTACCAACCATAATTGCATTTAACGTTATTACTTATGATGAACCACGATCTTTTCCAAGAAGCTGAAACCACCGCACGCGCACTCTGTGATAAGTAATGTTTATTTTTATAAAGATGTATTTGATTTCCGAGAAGATTAAATATAGATAAAGCGTATCCGAAAATGATTGCCTCAAATTTCCAAGTGTAGCACTGTCTATAACCAGGTCCCTTAGAGATAATGACCATACCAGGTTGGAGATTAGTGTGTGCTAAACACAGAATCTTGTATATTACTTTGCACTCGCAGTGACGAGACTGGAAGATTGGACCACTGAAGAACTGAATGAGAAACACTGCTACCACTACCACACGGTGTACGATGAACTGTAGTGACGGATACCGAGTTTATAGACCTGTCGTAACTTAGTGCATGACTCTCCAATACTATATCTACGGAAGTTTAAATATCTAATGTATAATTTAAAAAAAAAAAATAAAATAAACTCTACATTCCTTTACAAGCCACAATTTTTAGTGCGGCACTCACAAGAAAGCCTTCATATAGGCAAGTAAAAGTTACACCAGATTAAGTCTGCAATATAATCAATAAAAATATTGGGCTCTACTGGTTTTCTGTTTCTTTATATCTAATGTACTGAAACTACTATATAGATGTTTGATGGTAGGTTATAAGTGTGAAAAAATAACTAAAATTTATCATAGTGCTCTTTTAAAACCCTACTACTGACTTGGGTCTATATCTTTGTTCTCTTAAAACAATAAGCTTATAAATTGCAGTTAGTCCTATAAAAACTTTAGCGCTGCTTCCGGAGTGAGGAGGATATTCAGGATGGATAAGGTTATAGAGGGTAGGGGCCGCCTCCTATCGAGATCCATGAAGAAGAATTAGGGCACTAATCTCAAAGTCATGTCCCTCCGGAAGAAGGCGAGGCCAGCTCTGAACCAGCCTTTCCAGTCAAAGCAGGCAGGGGTGGTACACCCTTGTTAAGGCTAGCAAGAAATCTCTGATACTTAAGAGTGCAAACCCCACCAACTCCAACAGTCATCTCCTGCAGTAGAATAGACCTATCGAATTGCCCTTGCACCCCAGAATCTCGACATTTGCGGTTAGTGATGTGCCGCTCCTGGACATCCATAAGGTAGCCCAGATTTAAGTGACACATCGGTTTTTGCTATGCCCAGTGGTAGGTTCAATATCTTACTTTGCGTACTTCCTGAATTCGAAGCGTGACAAATATAAGTACAGAGTTAAAGTTCTCTCTTGGTTCCTAGACTACATAAGAGACTACAAAAATCCAAATGTACTCACAGTAAAGTAAACCTTGTCATGTAAATGCGAGTTAGGTTGGATGTGTATTCGTACACCCAACCGCTTACTTGAGAGCTGTAAGATTAGTCTTGCGCTGATACGAATGGATTATAATAAAACTCAGTCCGTGTTCAGATCCTTTACTCGGTATACCCGCCCGTTCTCTTCTGGCTTCATTTATAAAACTGAATTGGTACTTAATTAGAGAATATAAAATCTTTTGATAGGTCATGGTTCAATTGATTCTTTCAAATTAACGGGGTTTTGTGCTTAAATCACAATAACTAAGGGGGTAGTAACAATTCTATCCAAAATATTAGGTAAAATAAATACTTTACGTGTAACAGTTTTTCTGGTCAATAGCCAGAAAATTATTGCCATCATCTAAAAGTATTTTTTTCAACTGAATTATGGAAGTTCAAATCATGAGGTAAAATAATTATAATAAGTGACCACAATGTAGGAAACAAAATGTGAAGAACATATGGAAGCTGCTATATGGTAGGCGTACTACATTAGGTACAACTAGGTCCGTTGATATTAACGTTTAGGACTCCAGTGCTAAACACAGATCCTATTGTCCAAATAGTAGGTGGTCAAAGGATTATTACAGGAGTGCTAAGTATGAGAGATGTAGTGATCTAAAATAATTACCATACGTACAGTTTTTTTTCAGAGGGCCAGCTTTCCTGGGCCTAGTAGTTGCCTCTCAGCCATCCGGCTTATTGTGCACCCTCTTCCAGGTTTAAGCTGTGTCAAATCCCAGCGTTTACAAAACCACGAGATCTTCTGAACAATGCTTACCTGTTCCAACCCCTCTTCCGTATGTCTAAGAAAATCTAGGGACCTAGGGCGTTTGCTCTGTATATTTAAATATGACGTGCTCGGCTGTTTCGTCAGCCTCGCCACATTTCCTGCACAGTGTTTCCTAAACCGGAATACCTATTCTGTTCAGGTGACTTCGGAATATCCAATGACTTTTAATAAATCCAGTCATCTTACGGATCCCCGTTCGACTAATTCTAAGGAAATCTGCTGCAATGTTCCTTGATGGTCCATTGAGCATCCGCTTTGCTTGTACGTTTCCCTCGGTTTTTCTCCAATGTTGTCGGTGTTTGTTAAACACCCACTTGGCTACTGATCTATGTGCTAAGTTATATAAAACCCCACACGTTGGTTCAGGACCAGTAAGAGGACAGTTGGCGTAAGAGGAAAGTGATATGTACAGTTAATCACTTTAAACATATAAAATCAGTGTGCAAGTTCTGAGGATTTTCACTCTTTTACTTTATTTTTCTGACAAGTTGACAGGTTTTCGGAAATTCGCTATTGTTATTATAAAAAAAATAGAACACTACTTTTCGAAAATGAAATCCATACTTTTTTGCAGTTGACAAATAATCTTGAATAAAGAAAAGATCTGAAGAATATTAAACGACACTGGTGGTACTGGTGCCTCGACTCCAGCTGCGGTCTCATTTGCTGATCACGAATTGAGGGTTTAGTAATGGTTGGCTTGACATGCTTGTGGTCATGTCTGCATGGACAGCTTCACCACACACCACTTAAGCTAGTGACGTAATTAGGCCTATTACACAATGGCGTGATTCTGTGGGTCTATGACACCTCTGGTTATCCGCATCGGTCTGAAGGAATCTACTGAAATTGTTACTTTAATGACATATACGTTTTGTAATTGTAATATTTCTTCCAGTTAAGTCGGAAGAAGTAAGCAGATTTTATGACAACTGAAAATTATTATTCTTATGGGATTTACATGTACTGGATATTTTGGAAAACGCTTGAGGTACAAAAGTTTATTACAATCTGTAAACAACGAAGAAGATTGTAAAAGAATCATACCAAAAAATAAGACAAACACGATTTTATTTTATCCATCTCACACAAAATAATAGACGACTCTCCTTCAGTCACAGCTCAGGATAATCGATATTCAACAGTCCCAAAGACGAACTCGATATCGGTCGGTAATTTGAATACAACTCTTCACCTAGAATCCAATAGGCGCACAGATGAATGCTTAACTAGCTATCAATAGCAAAGTGTGTCTTAGTTTAGTGCTTCAAAAGTATATCGCACTAAAATGAAAAAAAAAATTTCACAAGTACTTTTGATGAACCACAAATTCCATATGAAGTATGTACTTCTCTCGTTGTTTATATAGTAAAAAATGAATTACAAAAAATAGTCACAACTTTGATTTAATTATATAAATTAAGTGCATGCTTAGATCCGAGAACTGCAGTTGCCGAGCAACAGTGTATCTTTTGTTGAGCCTCAGTTCTTGGCTATGATGGCTTGTCTGGGTCACTTTGGCTGTTATTCCTGTCTGATGGGACTTCCCCGGGATTTGAACCCGTGATATCTCAATTAGAGAACCGTGACTGTATCCACTAGTCTACGGAGGAGGTCATCTCCTGTTTTAATAAACGAAGATACATTTTTTTTTAACAGACAAATGTTATGCACTTTGCCCTGTTTCTATGTTTCTTTTTTATGTATAACCACCGACCTTTTCTCTAACTACTGAATCGAGTTGGATAAAGCTTTTTTAAGCATAAAAAGGCTACCAATTTGTGATCCCACTTAAGTGTTTATGCATTGGACAAGTATCTGACCAAGAAATCCCTCGGAGGTTCTACATATTAAACCATATGGAGCAGGCAGGCAATGCAATTTCCAGAGATGCGGTTGTCTTATAACTTCTACGACTTGCCTCAACATTGGTAGGAAACAAATCCTTTGTTGGTTGACGTCCATATTGTAGGCAATATATAACAACCGTCCTGAAGGAACGGGACAGGATTGATGGCGGTGTTTGAAATTTCCCGGTCTCTATTAGGGTTCCACAAAACGCTCCTATGGGAGTACTTTGAAACACGACATGGAGAAAACAGACGGAATTAGATGCCGTGATGTAGGTTTCTTCCAATGACCAGGCCTTACATCTCATATCCAAGGGAATATACCATTGTTCATGGTAATGGTCCGAATGACCTCCCTTATTGGAGGCAATATCAAAATCTGTCCTGGAGTAACAGAATAGGATTGAAAAATTACCTCAGAATTACTGTGGGAGGTTTCCTGGTCTACATCAGTGTCTAAAATCTCCTCTATGAATCATGACTTTGAATCATGACATGGAGCAACGAGTTGTAATAAGTTGCTGAGACGTATATCTCTCCACGACCATAACTTACAGTTACACCGTAGTTACAGTTACAGTTACAGTTACACCGGGAATACACCGTCGTTCATATATACTAGTCCTTTGAGTGACATTTCTAATGAAAGCAATGTGGAATCTGTCGTAGAACGTAAGATGGGAGAGAAAAAGCAATGCTCCTCAGAATGTTGTATCAGGATTCCTTTAAATTGATATCTGAAACATGGGGAGGATTGAAGAGATGACATAAATGTTGTTGAGAAGACGAAAGAGCTAAATAAGTTACTAATCAACTCATAAGTTACTGATGCATAGGAAGTGGAAAACATTTGATATACAAGTTCAATATATATAGCATTTATATTTGATCAAATGAAAATGATTCAATATTATTAAATCAGCAGTTATATCAAGGGCAAGGAATTGCTCGCCAGTACATAATCGCATTACTACCAACTTATTAAGCCAAAATACTCTCTCTCCCCGAGGGTGGAAGCACTCCCACTTGAGTATAGCACGGTCTGTCGCACATTGAGCAGGATACACTGGCTGGAACTCAAGAGCTGGTAATTAGTCTCATTCGAATGCATTTGATTAGTTCGTTGTATGTGATGGCATTGTCCCTCAAGCCAATCATCATATTTTATTGTAAAGATGAACTTAATATTCTAACGAAATTACACCCGTTTATTCAAATATTCTTTCTTGAATTAAGCCTCTAATTAGTTTCCATATTACCAATTTAAATTTAAATTAAAGACTTATAAAGTTACCTAGTTATGATATCACTTTCTATAACTTTAGTTGAAATCATCTAGTCTAAAGTTAAGGATTCAGTGGGAATCAAGTTGAAGCGGTCATTTGAAGTGGCACACCCTTCTTCATTCCTTTTGCAGGTATAACGTGATGGGAAAATTGTTCTTAAGACTTAGGAAAGAAAACTATTTAAAAAAATTGAAAGGCCGTCGTGGGACTTGACATAAGTGACTACTTCTTATAACGGACTGTGATTAAATATATATAAATATGTGTGTGTGTGTTTTATTTTATCACAGTCCGATATAAGAAGTAGTCACTTATGTCAGTCCCGCGACATATGTATAATATATTCATAATATATATATATATATATATATATATATATATATATATATATACATTATATATATATATATATAAATTGGGTGTCTAGAATTTTTTTTTAATATTTACCTCTATTTATTTTATGTTCAATAGTTCAATTAATATTTATACAATTCAGTTACGTAAAAACCTGTGATACACTATATGTTAGTATTGTGCAGTTGTATCAGTAAGTTTGATCACAATATGAATTCACTTAGTTTTTTAATCTTTCTACAGTTCAGTCCAACTTTCTACACACATGTTACATTACATAACTCAATCTTGTTTACAACACGGCTCGTGCCGTAAGTTTAATTTCACCATCTTGCGTTTGGATGATGATAAGCCTGACAAAGCATCACAGGTTGTTTACTAATTTATTGTGAAAAATGGTGTTTGATGAAAGTTAAGCCATAAATTGGTTAACTGAGAAAGTTTCAGTGTGTCGCCTTTTTATTGACTCCTAAGCTCTCCTCGTTACGAGAACGTTATTAAGGACGTGTCATCTCTGCACCTTCCAGGATTATTCACTTCACCCTTTTTAACATCAAGGGGATGGATTTGGGAACCCCCTTTTGTATAAGGTTTAATAATATACACCACTGGAATAACATTGCAAATGAAATATTGTTGGAGCAAAATAAGTGTCTCTCTTTCCCATTCTTTGAACTGTACCGGCACTGTAAGTATAACTGAAAGTTATTAGAAACTTTAAACGTTTATTAAAAGTAGTTATGATAGTGTTGTAAACACGTTTTTGGGAAGAACCGAACACAAGAATAGTGTTTAGTGTATTCGAATAAATAAATAAGGACAGTAACAGTGTGCTAAAATACTTTTTAAAAAGGAGAGGCTGATTCTCTTTTAAGCCTAATTCTGACCATACTCATGGCCCACTGGCCTGTGAGAGGATGTTATCAATCAGAATAAGGGGGACAGTCGATTCAGTACGAGATCGATGGTACTGATAAAAAGTGCAACGGCCACAGATAGGATTTGAATCTGTGCTATCTCTAACTCAGACCCAAAGTCCAACTTCTTAGATAACTCTGCTATCGGTACTCTACAGGATTTGAGATTGCGCTGTCTCTAACTCAAACCCAAAGTCCAACTTCTTAGATAACTCTGCTATCGGTACTCTACAGGATTTGAGATTGCGTTATCTCCAACTCAAACCCAAAGTCCAACTTCTTAGATAACTATGCTATCGGTACTCTATTGAATTTGAGATTGCGTTATCTCCAACTCAAACCCAAAGTCCAACTTTTTAGATAACTCTGCTATCGGTACTCTACAGGATTTGAGATTGCGCTATCTCTAACTCAAACCCAAAGTCCAACTTCTTAGATAACTCCGCTATCGGTACTCTACAGGATTTGAGATTGCGCTATCTCTAACTCAAACCCAAAGTCCAACTTCTTAGATAACTCCGCTATCGGTACTCCCAACTGGAGATTTAAATTAAAATCTATCAGTATATAAGTTATTTCATTTGGACTTAAAGTTGAATTCTACAAAAGGTAGATTATAATATTGTACTGCACAAGAAAATAAGAATTAATGGAGTTTCCGGAGTTTAAAGTTAATCGATTGAACCAGATATTTGCTCCCTTCCCTCATTAGTGCTAAAGATACCAACTCCACAATACACCGCACCCTCTAATCGGCGTAACGTTCGACAACTAATGTGCTCAAGGCACTTAGGCGTAATTGAATACACCGTGGAGGAGGCGTTTGGGAGACAAACTAATGTAATTTATGCGCTCGTGGATCAGATGATTAGGTACCATTATGTATACTCGCAATATTGTATTCAAATTTGAGTATTCAATATTTACTTGTACTTTGAACCACGAAACAACACTGTAATGTAATTTTGTACAGTAAGGATGGCTGTAGTGTAATGATTGAAATAACAATCTTATTAATCTTATTGAAATAATAAGATTGCCATATTCAATTACGGGGTAAACGGACTGTAGGTCCACGTCATAAAACTGACGGAAGCATTTCTTACCTACTTCTTAAGGGGTGGACAGAGGGTCCACCATCCCGGCCTGGGACCCACTGTCCGACTCACGGGTTTCTTTTGACGAGGGGTTGACAAGGGATCGTCGTACTCACACTGCAGCACTTGAATGGATGTTTCGAGATCTAAACTCTATATCTGCTAAATAGTTTTCAGTACACTACATAAGACAGCTGCAAAAAGAATGAAACAAAATTATATACATAAAATAAAGTCAGGTTAGTTACGCCATTTCTAACTTAAGAATGTCTGTAACGATTATAGTGGTCTTTGCTTTATTGGATACGTTTTCGCTCCGACTAGGAGAACTACGATTAAAATATCGTAAGAATGCACAGAAAAATCAGGTAAAGAGAACAAGACATTTATATAATAGTATAAGAGCCTGTTAACTTTAGTCAATTGTCCTGTTTAAACATTGTTTTATAGTAGCACAATCATAAATTACCTTAATTTAGTCATGAAAGCATAGAGTAAGCTTAATAATAACAACAATTCTTATTTCAAACTATTTGCGACCACTGTTGAGCACAAGTAAGTCAAATATTTAGATAAATAAACTAGAAGTTTTATTAAAAGTCTACTTTTAACTGTACACTTTAGTAAATATTAAGTATGCATTATGAGTACTGTATGCAGACATCAAAGGAATATACTATATAACTTTTATATAGTTATAAAATGCATAGTTTATGTGACTTTTGACAGAAGTAGGCTTCTCAGAAGTTTATATGTACCTTGTTCGAGAAAACAAAGCAATATTAACTAGGGCTTTTTATTAACTAAACACCAAATTTTAAAGCTTTTAACGGTTAACGGTTTATTTTAAAGGGGAATAAAACTAATAGGGTTTAAGAATAAATTTAAGAATTTGGAGCGTTCGAGGTCCTTATAACTGCTAGTAATTAAACATGTTATCTCCTGTCGTTCCGGGATCAATATTTGAATGAAACTAGACAAATTTTTTAGCCGTTCATCGAATTCCTGTTTGAGTGATATTTACAACGTATCGTTGGCGGCATAAGGTCACTATTATGTAAGTTAGTATGTCTGTGTAGGCAGATGTTTTGTTTACTGTTTGGATTATATGCCAAGAGCCACTTATTTAAGGTCAAAAAATATTTTTCCTTCGTATCTATTTAACTTAATTTGGTACAACTTTAAAAATGATATATTAGATATAAACTAAATGGTTTTTTTTAACTATTAACAATGTTAATTAAACAATAAACCATCCATTTCAATTAACGTGTACTACGAGTAACGTGTCTACTGGTATATACAGTATTATACAAACGATGGTCCTATATAAGGAATAACTAATACAAACTTACTGTAGATGTTTATGATTCATTAGGACAATGCCAAATTAATCAGAAAGTAATATAATGCTATATGGAATTCGTTAAGATATAATCCCTATTAGTAATCCACTTCATATGTGATAGCTTGAGTGAACTGTTGCTAATATTTACTGATATAGCAGTACGCTGTGCGAATGTAGTGGAAGCATCACTGACCAGAATAAAGAATAAGTGCAGGTAGAAAAACTAATGCACGGCCAGGTCAATTTTGAAAAGTAGGACAGTTAGTCCGCAGGTGTCGGCGTGGACTAACTGTCCTACCCTGCAGAAAAGTGACGTCAGCCACCCTCGTCAAACTAGGCGTGGACGTACAGTCCTACAATCTCAATTACGGAGGGTAATCAATCTGATCCATAATTAGATTATTGAGTAGTAATAATAAATCATATCCGTAGTACATTGAATATAATAATATAATAATAATAATAATAATAATTTATTGATTTTGAACTTGTACATGTTATAGCAAATTGACAAAAAAGAAAGTAAGCTAAAGTTTTGGATTCATACATGGCATCCAGGTTACTTTCATACATACAATTTGTTCCATCCATCCTACAGCTCATTCATTTTAATTTTACACTTTAGCATCAGCGTCAGTCAGCAATGTAGTCACCCAAATATGTGCCATGAACCCGTCTGTACTGTAAAATGATTCTGAGATCAATGCGGTTTTCAAACGAGTTTTAAATGCCTTAGGCATTGCAGCACTTTTTATCAAACTTTGGAAATGTTTTGAAAAAAATGAGGTCCTCCCTGAGAAGGCAAACGCTCGTGTACTACCGTCCTGTGTCTCCCAGTTCAGTAGTCGTCCTTGCCTGTAGTCTCATAAGAGTGTATGTCTACCTCTAATGTGATAGAATTTTGATATGAAAAAAACGGAGACGTCTCTAGGTTGTAAAGGCAGGTTATATCAACAGTTTCAGATTTATAAATGCTGGTCTGCACGGCTCTCTCCATGGTAGTTTTGCAATTTCTCGAACGGCTTTGTAAACACTAGAGAAATTTTAGTTTGCAGAACCTCCCCACAAGACCACTCCGTATGACAGGTGGGGGTATATCAATCCATAATATACACCGTCATCATCACCTGAATTGGGCAGTATTTGGACAGCTGCCTCAAAACATAAATGTCTGAGGACAATTTTGAACAAACGTTGTCTACATGACTATCCCATGTCAACCCTTGGTCATGGTGTATTATAAGGAATTTAGTCGAGTAGACTTCCTCGGTCCCAGTCTCCTCCGAGAAGTGTATAACAAATCACGATTTTATAAAATAAAAAATAAAATAATGGAGCTGTCTTCTAGCATTATTCAAACCACTAAAAGAGAGTATCTTACCAAAATATTTGATGGATTTGGTAGTGTTTACAGTCAACAGTACTTAGATCCTGTCTGCCCTATCCCTAATTCAGATCAAAAGTCTAAAACCCTATACAATCCTAGAATAAGTACTAACCTGTTTTAAAGACATAATTAACTTTAACAGATGTAATGATTTGTTTACTCTAAAAATATGTTCGCTGCAACAGTAAACACAACGGTAACGCAGCTCAAACATTATATTATCTGAAGTGGTATGGTGATCCCAGTCGTAAGATGGTGTACAACAGCAGTTTAACTATAAATACTGGTTTAATGCAACTGTACGTTAGTTATAATGGTGGTTAGTCCAGAATGGAAGATTGCATATAAGATCATGTTAGCTATAATGGCATTATGAAAGTAACTGCAGACTATTACGTTAAATTGGCTCTACGTTAATGGTAGGTTTCCTATAAAACGGTATGAATATAATGACAGATTGCGCATAATCAAGTTCTCTACGGAGCGAAGTAATGTATTCACTGCGTGTGCACAAGAGTTAATAATTCCTTAGAAAATGGACGGTTTCTCTCATCTAGCCGATTACCACAGACATGTTATAAATCCCATATACGGTTTATTTTGTACATTTCACCCCGTGAAATTGTTGCGAAAGAAAACACATGAAGGAGATATAACTAATATTCATTGATTTAATCTTCGGATTAATCAGAGGGTTAACTTAGATCGATCATGTTGAGGATGTATGTATAAGGGTTGCTTCAGGCGTTTTTGCCGTGAGGAATTTGGCACAGGTTAGCTCTTTTGGCGTTCTAAGGATGACCTATTTTTGCCTTTTATAACCCCATTTGGCCTACGGCATACGCCTTTGAGGTGGATGTGCCAGGATACAATTCAACAGAGTTTTCAGGCTTCAGAAAAAAGTCATTAGAATCATGTGCAAATTGAAACCAAGAGAGTCTTGCCGCGATGCTCTCAGGGAGCGCAGTTTCCTGACTTTAGTTTAGTTTTTAAGTTCCCTGCTTTCTTTAAATTTATTAGCACGCCATCTTAAGCATTATGAAAATATAATACAAAATGTGTATCATAGTATTTAGTGCCAGAGGTTATCTCTCTATTAGGCAGCCAATAACAAGGTTTTAAATACGTTGTTAAAATTACAGTTATAGTTCATTATTTATTACTTGTGTATAGAATTGACACTTAAAAAATTATGAATTATTTATGAGAAAAGGGGAACAAATAGTAAATATCCGTACTACTGGTAGGTGACAGGGTTTTTCTACTGGTAGTATTCGAAAACCTATTTGTTTCGTCCTACATTTTATGAACTGACATCTAAAACTTCTTCAGGACGTTTAAAATCTAACTATTCCATCCTAACCCTACATTCCCACCTAATTTAACCTGGTTTGTGGTAGGAGGATGAACTAAAAATATCGATAGAACCTTCTCTCTCACGTCTCAATACTAAAAGAATTTAGTTGGTTATGTGTTGAAAATCAGCGGATTGCAATTGTCCTCTAGAAGAATTACTAACATATTTCTTCATAACTTAACCGAATATGACCCTCAGAAGTCAGAATTAGCCTCGTTTAAAAGTGTCTATATATATATATATATATATATATATATATATATATATATATATATAATGTTTGTGTAAACGATAGCTGCCCCCAAAAGTTAAAAATTGGTAAAAACATTGATCTTACAAATATCTTGGATAAGTTCATTAGCTAGCTTAATAAACTTATTTTGTTTCAATATGGTGGTCGTTGAAACCCTATAAAAATTCACATTCCTGTTTTATGACATTTTGTTAAATTGATATAAACATTTGTTTATGTTGAACAGTTTTCGAGGTATTGACTTCATTACCGTAAATCTCCCAAGCTTAAGTTGGTTACATTTCAGTTTTCACAAAATTTACCTACTTCCTCCATCTGAGCCGGAATTACCATTTTGATTATTTTATTGGCGATTTATGTAAGAATAGTAAAATACTACATCGATCATTGGTTGCGGTAATTCCCATTTACGTTTGCCTCTAATAATCTGAAGTAATGAGGTATATTTACAGTCGGTCATTAAGATGGGTAAGGGATAAAGGCTCACTGGTAAATTTTGTAGCATTCGAAATATCTCTTGTCAGTCATTGTACAGAAACTATGTTGCTTAGTTTACTTGACTTGCAGCTTACTTGAATTTGAGATCTCAGATAGGATCTAGTTGGATAATAAATCCCTATAAAATGAATTCAATTCGCCAGTAAATCAATCAGTCTCAGACTTTCATAGATAGGAAGACGCTGATACTAAGAGGATTACGGGTCCTTTTTACTTCAGGAAACTGGAAATGATTGTTTATTAGGAAAATAACAATTCTTATGTGACTGAACTCGTAAATAAAAACGCAGTAATGAAGTGAGATATAAAAAAAATACTTTCTTTGTTTAATATTAATTGTAGTCTACTTTTTTAACGCTTATATTACTTTTTTGTAAGCGTTTTTCATTTAATATTTTTCTTTATAGACTCATGTGTTTTTTTATAAACTATGTAAAAAAGGTTTCTAAATTATGAAAAATCTTATTCTACGATCAGTTATCAAACATGCATACTTGTATTGTGACTGTTATAGTCATAATCACATCCAGCTGCCAAATTATGCAGATAGCCTACTCTCCGGGACTTCTCAGACAAACGGTTTTTGAAAAAGTAGATTTCAATAAAATATAAAATAGTAAAATACTTATATATGGCCAGGTATTCCAGAAATATCCTTTGAAGTATTAACTAAACTGATGTAGGGTGTAAGTAGTGCTTTAAAATATTCTAGCAAATAGTCTTGGGGATTATTAAATATGTAGGCTGCATACTTTTAATAATGGGATTAAAAATTACAGTGTTTTGAAACTTGGTTAAGAAACATTTTTTCCAAATGTAATTACTCACATGATTACGCATACATATGAAGTAAAGTGGGACATGTTTAAAAAAATATATAATCTCACATTTTCACTTTTCATATTCAAGGATAAGAGATTTTATTAGTATATACTGAAGGAATAACTAAATTACGTGTTCTTGTAATATATAAATTCAAGAAAGTATACCGGCAGACTCAACACCCTCCTATCCATTGTTATTAGTAACGCTGTGGATCAAATGATTTAATAATCTTTAGTACAAATACAGAAACTTCTGTTGCAATAGTCTAGTGGATATTATAGTAGTGTATAATTTATAATATGTCAATGAATTCAAAACATTTGTTCTCCGCCCTCACCGAGGAAGCCGACAGAGTGTTTAATAAATCAAGTAAAACTCTCACAAGAGATCTACCACAGGAAACAAAAGCGTGCATTATTAAGAAAGTCGGTCTATACTCGCGCGGGGTGGGGCGGAACTCCTCAAACGTGTTGTTTGCTTTTGAGGAAGCTTATACAATTTACACAGGGCATTTTTATGGAGTTTATGAATACTATTCTTTTTACTTTCATACTACTACAAACAATGTAAGGATTTGAAATAAAACTAAGAAATTAAAGTATAACATAACTACCACCTTTTTGTTTGTTTTAGACGATGGAAGGATTGTGAAGGAAACAGGATTTTCCCGGAAATTTGCCATTGTTCAAATTGATCGTAGGTGGTTGATCGGCAAATGCAGACCTATTGTGAACTGTATACTGTGGTTCAGTTTTAATAATTGGTGTTGTGTTTTGTGTTTTATTAAGTGCATGTTTTAGAGTCAGTAACGTTGACACACAACATGGTGGTTGTGATTCCTGACTTACTCCCGTCACAATGCTCAGGTATGATTTGTTTATTTTAACCTAGTTTGTAATTATGTGTTAGGTTAGTTATTTACCTGAAGAAGACATCAGATTACAGATCTCAAAATGTAGTGTTACTGATTTTTTGTATCACTGAACGATGGCAAATGTCCGGAAAAATACAGTTTCCTCCATAACTAGTACATACCCGCGGCTTCGCCGCAATTTCCATGCAAAATTCCGTGTCTTAGACTGAATAGCTCCCACGATTTGAGTAACACTTGAACTACATTTTAGATAAATTTACTGGAACTACAAAGTCAAGTTCACAGTTTTCTTAGTAAAAGCATTTATGATGTAATACGATAGGGTCCTACGATATTTTAAAAGTTGAGGTACCCATTTTACAGTGTTCATGAAACTAACTCAATGAGAAAATATATAAATATATGAAAAAATATCTGGACGAAGGTCATCTGCAGACCTTAATTTGTTCCATACAAATTTATTTCTAAATTGAAAAAATGGTTTTTATGATGGTGCATGTTCCACCATGGAATTTGGCTGAGCGTCATTGAAGCCTACCGTTCAGTAGCCTGACAGGATTTCTTTTTTGTCCGTCAGGGGAATTGTCTTTTCTGATGATCCTTAGTCAGTTTATCTGTCTGCAGGACTCCTCAACTGAGAAATCAGCTATAAATTTGACATTTTGCGTCCAACATCAGCGAAGCCTGTAACGCAACACATAGTGTGGTGTCCTCCTACCATATTATGTAATCATCATGTATACTCGTACTTTACACACTTTAAACGGATAAATTCACACATATCTTTGTCGTAACTTTGAAAATATGTGTAGTCATTAAAAGTGTTCGGAGAGAGTAAGAAAGGAGAGTCAGGTAGATAGATATAACATTAGCTCACAATTAGACAATCTGTATGCAAGGCGTGTTTCTGCAGGAACGTTCAAACTTATAACCCACAGACAATACGAGAACGTGAAACGCTTCCTTTCCAACAAGTGCTTTCAAAATGTCATTTATACTGTTTTTATATATTAGGATGCTAGTCATAAATGTATTTTAAATGGTCATGCTGTTTAAGACGTTAGTTAGGACAAAATATTGATTTCATATATTTAGTTTTGCACTTCTATGTTAGATAATACTGGATAAGGGAGGTGATAGGAAAAGGACTGTTTTAATAATGTAATTTTATCGTACTTAAGCTGCAATAAATACTTTATAACTATTTAAAGCATTTAAGTATTCTGCGTTAGATGATTATTAACTCGCATATGAATATGTAATCGAAAACTAAACACTTAACTATTTAATAAAAACTGTACATCATTGAATTTACTAAATTAGTACTATTATTTGAATTTCTAGCAATAAAGGAGGGAAAGAACACAAAAAGGGTGTCGATAGGAAATACAAGAGCTGTACGTTGAGGACTTCTATCCTCAACGGAGAGCGTTATCAAATACACGGTGTTATTGAGCTCCTTTGTAATCGAATGACGTGGATATGAAAAGTTTTTTTCTCACAACTACTGAGGAAGTTTTATTACGACATGTTTTATGACAATATTTACATGGCCATTCTATGGGGGAAGTTCAACTTAGACTAACTCAGAAATTATAAACTTTGTGGTGGATTACTGGATCATAACCCATTTCCCCTCAACTATATTAAATATGTGGTAAATATCTAACAAAATATCTTGCATTAAATATATACCAAAATAGCATTTTATTTATTATGTTGAAATAAGTACATACTTACTTATTTAATCTCAAAATTTTTAGCGATTTGTTTTAATATCAGATTTTTAATAAGCGAGACTTACATTCAGTATCATTTTAATCTTGATGTAGAATATCTTATTTCTAAAAGTCTATAAAAGAAAAAATACGAATTTAATCTTTCCGAGCTCGTATAGCCTATAAACTAATCAGCACCATTCGGGGAATCAATAAATAGATCGTAAGAGTATCTTATGTTACGTTACTATGAAGTAACCTAACTTAAATCTGTAGGGATCTATGTTAATTAATTTGCGCTCAAACAAAATTAATTGACCTATTATCGAATAATAAATACATGTGTAATGCAAATTTACCCCTTGATTCAATAACGGTCCTGTTAAAAATCATGATGTAGGTGGAAACAGGGCGCTGCAGCTGTTTAATCAATGAACATGAAGTGTTTCTTGATGGAACGTGTGCGACATTGAGGGTGGATACTGTCGTAAGTATGTCACGTGTATAGTCTGATGTGTAGTTTTATTGACACTCAGATACTGCAAGTTATTGGATGAAATAGTTTGTTCATGCATATTGTCATATTGTGGTTTATCCCTAAGAGGTACAGTATGTGGCCAATTCTCATTGTGCGGGAACACTTTGTTGACTACATTCCTTTTAAATATTTAGTCTATAAAAGGTTAACCTATATCTGCGATGTTAGGAGGAATTTCCCAGACCATCATATACACTTTAGTAATTGGAACAGGATAATCACCAAAGCTGCAAGGGCTACGCGAAATCTCTAACTCTACCCGTCTCCCACTTGCACTGGAGATTAATCATTTAGGAGCAGTACCAATAAAAAATTAAAACGCTTATCCTATATATAACTTTCACTCCAATTTCCATACTTTTGTCCATCAATTGTCCATCGCTGACTATTAAAAAAAAAAGTAAATATGTAACAGATTGATCTTTGTTTAAAGATTGTTATTGACGATGGAATGATTGGAATGATAACAGGATTTAGAATCATTTGCTATCGTTATAGGTTACAAAATGCTATAACAAAACGTTTCGAGGATTGGAATCTACCCTCTTCGTCAGTTGTGGGAGGGGGGTGTGTTAATTTCATACGAAAATAGAAAGAGAGAACTAATAAATGTTAAATTGGTACTAAATATTTTTACTTAGTTATATCATTTAAGGTACTCATCTTGTGCCAATGTTAAAAATTTCGATAAAAAAAAAAATAAAAATTGATAGGAAACAGTGCTGCAAAATAAAACTCATAAGTACCTCCTTGAATTTATAGATAACGTATTATTATTATTATTGCCTAATTTTTATTTAATGGCTTATTTCAATCATGATTTAGAAAGAATTTAAACTTTAATAGAATGGATAACAGGATTTAGGTCATTTGCGTTCGTTATATGTTACAAAAGGTATAACACAACGTTTTGAGGATTGGAATCTATCTTCTCCGTCAGGTGGGGGAGGTTTTAATACACACAAAAATAAAAAAATAAGTAGAAGTAAAGATGGGAAAGAAAGGGTTCAACCATACCCAAAAGCTACTTGGAGTCCAGTCCAGCGTTGTCACTGCACAGGATGCAAGTCCCAAGCACAAGTCACAAGTACGAGGATCACAAATGCACATTCTTTTCCTTCTCTACTTCTTTCTGATCTTTATGTTTTTATATGTTAATACCTCGCCCACCTGACGAAGAGGATAGATTCCAATCCTCGAAACGTCGTGTTATACCTTTTGTAACGTATAACAGATTGTGATAACAATACAACGAGACAATTAATATATTCAAGGAAAGTTGGCTTTACGCCATCCAACTCGGCATTATTGTACGTACGTGGAACTGCCTTTAGAACTCGAAGCTACTGACAAGTGAACCTTATCTTAGAAGTTACAAACAGGTCCTGACTTGTTGAAATGGTCGCTCACTCACGTCACATCGCGAACAAAGGCGACGCACCATTTAACTTTGTTAGGTACATTATCTATCTTCAAAGACAGTTTACTCCAGTTTATACTTTGACGTAGTCTTTGTCAGGAGTTACACTCTTTATATATAGTCGGTGTTAATTAAAGTTACACCACACTTACTTATACCACTAATTTCAAGATAATGTCAAGATAAATCATGTAATGTGACACAGCCAACTAAGTTTAAAATATTTGATAAATTATGTACTTCATTAAAGCCACAGTTAATTGTTCAGCTGAATGAAATCTCACATGTAGCGTAGTATACCGATATGTATACAGTATACACAGTATACAGTGTTATGTCTACACTTTTAAATAACTTCAATTCCTAAAGTATATACAACACAAGAATGAGATTAACGTGGGATTAAAGAGATCATTAAATAGTTTTATATCTGTATATCTGAGTGGACATGAGGTCTATGAATCGCCCTCCAGACGTCCACGCGAACTTGATCTTCTCCCATATTTTGATCACGACTTGTAGGGTAACTGGTTCAATCGCAGCTCTGATTCGTTGTTTTCAATGTAAAAAAGCAGCTATAAATAATTAAAAGTGTGACATGACTTCGTGGACACACTGTACAATATATTATTATTTTTTATATTTATAAAGATAGACTTTAGAACCAATCCGTAATAGTAAGTATGGAGAAACTTTGATGTGAGCTGATAAAGTATGTAATGAATAGGAAGTAATGCTGTGCAATGACAAGTCAGCTAACTTATGGAAACACATACTTTGACGTGGGCACATTAAGTAAGTACGCAATTAACAGGATGTAATACTGGCTAATGAGAAGCTCACTCACGCAGCAAATTTATAGAAAGAAAAACTGATTTAGCTCATAAAGTAAGTATGCAATGAACACAATCTAATGCTGGCAATAAATATTCAAACAGCCAATATATGGAAAAGAAATCTTTGATTTGAGCTGACAAAGTAAGTATGTAATGAATAGGAAGTAAAGCTGGGTAATGACAAGTCAGCTAACTTATGGGAAGACGTAACACACAAAGTAAGTATGCAATAAATAAGACATAATGGTGGCTTATGATAAGTCTACTCTCAAACCCATTGTATAGAAAGACAAATTTTGTATGTGGGAACATAAAGCAAGTATGCAATGAAACACCGTTACATTAAGATACAATGTTGTATTTATAGATTTTTCAGGCTTTTATTTAAAAATAAAGTTTCATCTTTTTGGCATCCCAGAGTCGTAGCTATCATAAAAGTAGTAACTACCATTCGCTGTACCTCGTTGACTAAACTGCTTTCACTACTTCCAGTTTAACTATTATTATTTTGGTGTCTCGGTAGGTTAAAAATATAGTTTATTTCAAGAACTATTATTTGTATTTGTGTGTCTTTTCATACCCTTTTATTTAGACATTGTTGAGAGTTATTGTGGCTGTACAATACGATGTTAAATAATCATTGTCAAAAATTCAAAAGTAGTCCAATACAGTTTTTAATACTTCAAATGACTTATTCTTGGTATTCCATTATATTTGTTTTAATATTTATTCTGAAAATATTATTATTTTTGAAAAACCATATATCGTGGTTACATATTATATCATATTGCTCTTGAATAAACATAATTAAATGCATAGCTCAGTTAGTCGAGACGATAAGACGTTAGCCTTATCTCTCAGATAAGCAGGTTGCTTTTGGCGTTCGTTTCCTTTCCTGTTGCTGTGTTTGTAGTTTTTTCAAAGTGATTATTTTACATTAGTTAAAATGTTATGTTTATGTGGTGTCTGTAATCAGTAATGTAGTGCTAATGATATAAAGTCCAGTGGTTTTTGTAATAGTTTTGTTTCACGGTGACTGTATAAAAGAAGATGTTTAGAATAAAAAAGACCCGCTCGGTTTAGAAATGTAGGGATGTATGCTGTTCATCTAGTACAAATAGCGGAACAGGTTTAAGTTCACCATCTTTAACAAAAGATTTCCTAATAAAAATAATGGAAGAATTTAAAGATTTTTTTAAAGAATTAAAATACTTATGAAAAGAAAACAATAAAATAGCCGAATTGGTTCAATTAGTCTGTAACAAAGTGGACACGGCAAATTAATTAATGACAGAGGTCAAAACAACCGTGAGGTTGTATTAATGAGGAAAGAGAATGAAGAACTCCGTGCTGACAACAAAGAGCTGAATAATGAAGTTAAGAATCTAAGAGACAGATACATAATCTAGAAATTAATGATGTACCAGTGACACCAGGTGAAAATGTTTTAAATGAGGTCAAGGACATGGGAAAAGCACTGAACGTGGAGCTTCACGATGACCTCTTCAGGGCAGTACACCGGGTTCACTCATTTAATAAAAATCTCACCCCAGCGCTGATCGATTCCGAACCAGGACATCGAGAGACCTACTTCTGGGCAAGTATAGATGGAAAAGATCGTTGGATGACAAAGACGTAAATAACGCTTTCCCTAGTCAGAAAATCGATGTAAATGAACATTGTCCTGACAATAAGCAATTCCTTGCCGCACTCAAAAAGGTGTCTAAGGACACAGGCTATGTATTTGTGTGGTGCCATGAAGGAAAGTATTTTTTTCAAACGAAGCTCAAAATGGGAAAACAATATCAATTTAAGGGATTTGGAGAATCTTAAGTCAAACGGTAGTAGCATGTATTTTAAAATGTATGATTTCGCATATTTGTTGTATTAGGCTAATAAAATAAGTTAAGTTATCTGATATTATAAGATCTCAGTTTTAGTTATGTGTTACGTTTGTATTCTTTATGTTGTATGATAATATCAAGTCTTTCAGTTTTGTCTTTCTATAACAGTATAAATATAAATAATAGGCCCTTATCGTTCGTACAAACAAATGTGAAAAGTATGAGTTAATTATTTAAAAAAAGTTAAATTAAAAATTAAGAAAATAAAACAAAATTTGATTTTGTAATTTTAAAAGAAATATGGGTAAACAAGGCCGAAGTTGAACTGTATACAATTTCAGGCTATACATACATGCCGTAATGAAAATTACAGAGCAGGAGGAGTCATATGTTATGTTAATAATATTTATAACACTAGTTATTTGGATATACACATTTTAAGTTATGCTGCATATACAGGCTACAAAGTTTTCAGGAAATTCATTATATGGATGTAGGCATATTAGAGAGTAATGCAATATACATTGGTGATATAAACATAAATTTACCTGACAGTCAAACACAAACTCATAGGTATTGCAATTTATTAAAGGAATATGGGCTTCTATCTGCATTGGTTTCACCAACTGAAGTAATCACAAATTCCCAAACATAATTGATACATTTTCATAACAAATGAGGAAGATGTTTAGAAGAGCAGTTTGACATATGATTAACTAATTATTTGCATCTTAGTATTAACATTCGAAATAAATACAGCTTTGTCTTTGGTGAACATAAAAGTTTATCTCCAAACGTTATAACTGACTGTAACATAGAACAACATTAAAACACTCATGGAATGAATTTTATCCAGAAAACAATGTAAATGTAATAAATAGATGTAATGGAGATCCCACATATTAGTGGAGAATTATAGATAACGTAACTGGATCGGTGAAAGATAAGAATGTAGATAAGATAACGCTAGACAACAATGCTATTGTTACTGAACTGGCTGTCGTCGCAGACATGATAAACAAACATCTAATTGAAGTACAGTCTGGACCACAGTCTCCTAATACCTCTATTCCTAACCAAACATTTTGTTTCAAATTCAACAATAATTATTTACAGCTCCAATTGTAAAAACAGAGGTATTAAATATAATTAAAAAAATTAAATTATAAAAATTCAAATGATTAGGACAACTTGAGTACGGAATACGGTTCATATAACAAGTTAAATATAATTTCAGGAATTTTCCTTATAAAGCAAAGTGTTGTAACCCTAATTAAAATAAAACCCAACTCGTTATACATTACCAATATAAGACTTAAAAGCTTACTAATATACCATTAAAAAGCTAAGTAACAATAGATTTGTCAACACATCAAACCAGTTTTTTTTATCAGCGAAGATCAGTATGGATTCACAAAAGGCAAATTCGCAGAAGATGCTTTGTTCGATGTTTCAGATCAGATTTATAAGTTATTGTTTAATTGCAATAACAAAATTACAGGAAATTTTGTAGATTTTTAAAATGCTTTCAATTTAGTAAACCATAATACTTTTCTAAGGAAAATACAAACTGTTCGAATCAGGGGATTAGCATTAAATGGTTTGAGAGTTTTTGCATAAAACAAAAGTTAATATTATTTAAGGACATAACAGTGAAAACTTAAAATATTTATGTAAAACAACAAATTTTTATATACACTTTATTTTTTAATTGTAATTTTTTATTTACTAGGATGTATTTTAATTTAAGGTTTATTTTTATTGGCTTTACAAGAAAATTTTATTTCAAAACATACACATACACATACATATATATATATATATATATATATATATATATATATATATATATATAATGTTTATTGAAATTAAATAAGGCTATTGCCATTTATACAATTTAACGTAAATAAAAGTCATTTGACAGGTATTTGGTCTTCCGATCATATGTTAGTTTGCTTATTTAAACACATATGTGACAGATACGGCCAAATACAAAATAATTGAATCGGAAAAAGTAAGCGCTCTGCGGTGTAATGGTAGCACATTCACCCGGCAAGTGAGAGATCCGGGTTCGACTCCCGCCGGAGCAAGTACTTTTTGTGATTCGATGTTTATTGAAATTAAATAAGGCTATTGCCATTTATACAATTTAACGTATATATATATATATATATATATATATATATATATATATATATATACACTCGAGTCTAGAATTATATGTGTCAATTAGTTAGAGAAAGACTTACTGATTTTTTTCTAATTTTATATCTGTATATATATTACAAGCGATAATGTTAAAAATCAAGAACTAGAAGAAAACTCAAATTGAAATGCTGCCAGAGCATGTCTTTTTAATGATGTCTCTGAAAAGACTTGAGGCGTGATCTGGTGAAGTATCTGATGCAGGAAGCATTTGTTACTGGTTTTGACTGTTTAAACCTTAGTCAAATTAAGTTAATTATGGATAATATTAAGAACTTAATTATTGGATAATTAGAACTTAAGTGTACTGAATATGTTTACGAA
Organism: Homalodisca vitripennis; assembly: GCF_021130785.1. Classification (NCBI taxonomy): domain Eukaryota; kingdom Metazoa; phylum Arthropoda; class Insecta; order Hemiptera; family Cicadellidae; genus Homalodisca; species Homalodisca vitripennis. The sequence continues at coordinate 239,880,677 of NC_060207.1, read as the reverse complement.
AAACCTAATGAATAAACATTCTAAAATTAATATTTAATTGTAAAATTTTATTAACTAGATGGAGTACACTTTCATTGAATTCACCAAAGACATTTTTAGTAACAGTAGCAAATATAAACATTGTCATTTTTATCTAAAAATTTGTGTTGTAAAAATCTAAAAAAGTGTTAAAATAAAACTGTAAAACTTGTAAATTGACAACAGTTAGTTGTTCTTATATTATATTATGTTGAATTAGTTTTTCAATTAATATTAGTATTTAAAACATCTCCAGGATAGCAAAAATTACAAGTTTAAAATTAAAATAAGTTGTGAATACACCCAAAAAGATGTTTATGCGCACATCTTTGGATTAAGAAATGATTGATTTTACTTATTTCAAAATTATGAAATAAAAATTAACTATATGATATAAAACTATGACATACAAAATTGATATAAAAACTAATAACAAATTCACAATTTTTTTAAGAAAAATAAATATAATGAAAATCCTATTGCACATTTACACAGTTTGTAAATAGTATTGAATAAACTAAACATAACGAGACCATCTGTTCATTACCTATCTTTGAGCAACGCACACAGAAAATATAATAATGAAAATAGTGAGCAAAGTCAACTGAAAAACTAGTGTAATAAAACTATTTACTTTTGCCTCATGTAATATACTCGTGGATATGATATTTGAAACCTAAACAAACATCCCGAACGTCAAGGCAATAAAATTTATTACAGTGCAAACAATTACTTTAGAGGAAACAGTTCTTGTTTGCGTTATTTCACTCATGCTCGGCACACTATATAATGTGATGGAAAATATTGTTATTCCTGGTAGTATTAAGTACTACTAGGAATAATACGTGGTAGTATTATACTTAATACTACTAGGAATAACAATAATGTGATGGAAAATATTGTTATTCCTGGTAGTAATTAAGTTTGTTTTCTTAGCTTTTAATAAGATATTCAAAATAAGTTTAGAATAACGTATTTGTTTATTATACGTGAAATTTCGCTATAAACCAATGTTTATGTTTTGCTGAGCGTTAGCGAAGCCTATCACTCGATGGGTTAGATAAATGTCATTCCTGTCTATTTGTTCGTTGCTTACGTTAAATTTTATTTGCAACTCTTTGTAGACCATTCTTTAGTAGATGTGAAGAGTCACAAACTACATTAAAAACCATTTCTTAGCTCCAGTATTCATGTATTTATTTAACTCTTACCACGTGAACCAAGACAAGAACATTAGAACCATCTCGAACAGGATCTACAATGTAATTGTATCAAACTGTAAACCAGCGTAATGTTTTAAAGACTGAACCTTTTGAGACAAAATTTGCGACATAGTACATAGTACTATACGAATAAGGAACTTTAATTTGATGCACTATTCGACCTATGCTCTCATTTAAGATTTCCTTCTGACCCCTTGTGGGCCATTCCCCGGTCATGTCAATAATATGGTAGTTACTTAAAAAAGTACATTTATAGGTGCAGTAATGATATGTACTGAGTTTTTTTTTTGCTTTACTGTAAGTAGAAATATGCAACATAGAGGTCAATGATGTTGAATCTCTCCCATGTGTTTTAGCGTTTGTGAAAATTATTGAATTAGTCTAATGGCATCCATGGTAAAAAATGTGTAAGCCATTAGAGCATTGTGCATAAAACAAATTTTTAAACAGAGAAGTCATAGTTTGATAGGTTAACCCGTGACATAGTAAACGATGTAATGGAAGGAGGTTAGTTTGTTGGCTTATCCCAAATCCAAGTCCTTACACTTTCTCAAATTCCTTTTACAGTATATTAATCGCATAATCTACGAGTTGGGTTGGATGAGGTTACTTGGGATTACTTGTAATACTTTCAAATGAAATTATGTTAGAAAACGGTTAGATTTCCTTGCCATAAATCTGAGTGCCATTATCCAATTTCCAACAGCGAAGTACTCCAAATTGTGAGAATATCTTCTTTAAATAGGCTATTATTATTGTATGACTTTATAGATGTGGAGAGCCATTTATTTTCAAAACGTGAAAAAAATAATCTTAAACAGTCAGTTAGTTAAAGTTTCTGTTAACCTCTAACAAGTCAACAAATACCGCGGATGTTCAGGTATCCCAGTGGAAATAGGAGATCGAATCAAATAGTTTATTTGAATTCTAAAATATTAGTTGCATAGCAAATATAATTTTTTTTAATCTAAGATTTTTGCACTCTTTCAACATTAAAGCTACATTAAAAATTACAAAATAACAAACGTCCCGTGTATTCCCGTTCATTCCCCGCCAATTACACCCTGTTCCAGCGCTGGAGCCACTTTCCTCATCGAGCTGTCTTCACGTAAATAACAGAAACTCGTCAGCACTGTAATAAGCGTTTGACGCCAGGGAGAGTGGGAGAGAAGTTCTTAACACTTTGAGCGTTGAGGCATTTTTTTATCCAGTTTGACAAACCTGGCCTTGAAGGCAAACGCTCGTTACCACTGGTACGTGTATCCTCGTGTATCCTCGTACTGTCTCTGCTTCTTGTCTCAAAGTCATAAATTTCTCGTTCTCTCCTTAAAGCACATTTAATCCAACAATATAAGGTTGTTTCTAAGCTGAAGAAACATGACAAAATCACCAGTTAATTGTCAAATTTTTAACACTATCTTGCACGACTCTGTGAAGTTCAAATTTGCGTTTTAATGCGACTTGTTGAAAAATTAATTTAAAAAATCTCATATAATTGTTGTTTGCACAGGTTTCACACGATACAGTTCTGTATGAAAGGTGAGGATGAATGAAGCCATAATAAGCCGTAATCAGTGCATGTCTCGGACAATATTTTACCAAAGATCTCAAGATATAAAATCCTGATGATAATTTGGCACAAACATGATCAATGTGATTATTCCATGTCAATCCTCGATCAAGGTGGGTGTGTTCCAAGGAACGTAGAAATGGACTAATCCGTAAAAGCAACAAGCCTCGGATGCCGTGACACACCCACAGTTCAGAGCAGGGGATACTCTCACAGCTCCAGCGTAGGAAATGCACTAGTAGTCTTCTAGAGTGTTGAGGGGTGACAGTTTTGAGTGGTCTCATTGAAGAAGCCCTCACAATCGTCCCAGATAGCTGCCGCTTGCCCCTCATTGTTAGATGTTGACCTTGCATTGTGAAAATCCCCCCTCCCCTAAGTATAGTACTCTGGTATTGTACTGTATAGGGCAGCCAATCCCTCGATGTAAGAATTTTCGAGGACGGTCTCATCGTGGACGGCAGATTTTATTGGTGCGACAGGTTGGCAAAAACGAACTTGGTACCGGTTTGCAATGCTGCAATGTATATCCTTCTAAATGGCGGTATTTATTACTCTGCACTCCGTGTGCCAAATCATTTGTGCCGGCAATCAGAACCTCACAGCGAGACCCTGCACTAGAAGATGTCTGGTTGAGGTTGATGGTATCAAGTAATCGGGCACCAGGCATGCAAACGTCACCAAAAGTCCCACGATGTGCCGGATGTGGCTATTGCATATGACAAGTATGGTTGCAATGTGGGGAATGAATTTTTGAACGGATTGTATATTTCTGTTTACTTTACGTTATCTCTGACACTTTTCTGAGAGTTTGATTTTATGAACACTTAATTTTAGATTAGTAATAACTGGAACGATTTGTTTTGAAAATTTACATATAAATATCTTGAATACACATATTTTTAGTTGATGCTTTAGTTTTCAGTCTCTAGTCCCTCCATTGTGATTTTAAGGATACTTAGAAGCTTAGTGCTGCCAAAAAACATGCACACCATAGTAAAAGAAGGAGATGGTCGTATCAGGTCACACTGCCACGAAATCCTACTGCAGCAGCGCGGAATCCTCCGATGGGCCGAAGGGCAGCTCGCATTGTATCCTGCAGTCTCCTGTCGCGAGAGTGCAGACGGCTTGGTTGACGCGAGGCGGGATGTTCACTCTCGTTAGTGAACTGGAGCAGACGAGTGTAGGATTTCAAAAGTAATATGATAAAAGATAAAGTATTTACAAAAAGTCTTAAAATAATTGTCAAAATTAAAAAGTTATATTATTTCATTTCAAGATTTTATGTCACAGTAGTAACAAAATTTACAAGAGATTGATACAAAACAAAAACATCAAACAGTATAAAATCATCGATCATGATATATTTAGAAACCTAAAAATAATTAAATAATAGTATGATCTTTAAACAAAATAATTGTAACATTAACAATAAAAAAGTACCTCCAACAAAAACAAAACTAAATACTTGTGAAATAAAATAGAACATCCAAAAGGCAAAAGCCCGATGAAGGAGGCATATCAGATTAATAATAGATAAATAATATGTTAATAAGAAATGAACCTAAAAATAAAAACATTAATTGGAATTAACTGTAAAAGGTAATAAAAACGAACTAAAATATACACATTATTCATTATTTCATTCAAAAATTCTCAGAAAGCACTCGCAATTATCCAACGAAAATAAAAACATTTTTAAACTTAATTAAAACGATTTAATGGTGCTAAATGATCTCTTCTAACGGAAATAAGATTAAGCAATTTTGGAGCATTAAAAGTAAAAAAAATGTTTGAAAACAGTTTGATTAGGCCTGACCTAACCAGTACTATGTATTCATGTATTAAGGATTACAGGTGTAGGAGATTGATCGCACCAACGCCGAACAGATAGCTGTACAAATGTACGAGTCGCGATAAACGTGGGGAATGTATTCAACAAGTTTCAGCAAACAACTGCAGCCGCTCTTATTGCTGTAGTTTCACCACATGTGAACAGCTCTTCGGTGATGATTTTGAAAACATCTCTGCAGCTTTTATTAAGTTCTTTGCCTTTGCATGCTAAGTTGTTCCATATCATAACTAAGATACTAATAATATACTAGAATGAAAATGGTAGAATGGAAATGGGGAATATATTCTCTGTAAACCTATCTCAATTACGGTTAGAAGCAAACTGTATCTCCTCGAAGCTAACCAGATGGAAGAGAGACTCATCAATGGCAGAAAAAATAGATTTATAAGTAAATATTGTAACTTTACTTGTTAAATCTAACAAAATGTACAACGCGTTTATCATTCTATAACAATTGCTCAGATTGATGATGTTATATTTAGTATATAATTAATCTTGAGATAATGTGATGCGACTTGGAAAATAGAGTTGTACTAATACGTGTGCTGTAAATATATGTCAAGTGCATAACACATTAATAATGGATCCCTGACATGTTATTATCTGGATGCATTTGTAAGATAAATTTCAACAATGAAATGTTACGTTCATCTTAAAAATAAATATAAAAAAATATCCTAGATAGATGAAATGTAAACCACACCTGTCTGATTACTTAAATAGAAAAAAGGAATGTATTCTCAACAGAAAAAAGGGATGAAATGGGGTTATAAGCTCTAAAAGAACTATAGCTTATTTTTTATTGTACTCCCAATATTTTAGAAAAATGAAATTTGATACGCACGTGCCTCATGATTTACATATAAAATGAAAATAATTTTCATGGAGATCAAGCATCCACATGGGTTTAAATAAGGTTTGCAACCTTAGAAGAACTAAATGTTTGTTTTTCAACTTTCCAATGTCCTAATAGGATGAAATTTGTGCCTCACGCCACCTCAAAATAGATTTGCCCCTAGAAGAACTATTATTTTATCTTTCGAATTGCCTCTGCTCTAAAAATGGTGTAATTCCGCATACGTTTGAATTGCGCCCTTAACAGGCTACCGGCGACTGAAATACCATAGACAGGAAGTAGATTTAAATGACCAGAAGTACACGCCATAAGACCGAAGAAGGCTTTTCAGACCAACTCGTGTATTATATTTTCTTACCAGTGCAAGAATAAAAACGCAACTTAATCGCCAAAAATGCCTTAGACCGAAAGTATATTGCAATGAATCTTTTATATATTTCATATGCCACTCAGCAATGATTATACTACTGAAGGAAACAGGATTTTCCGAACATTTGCCATCGTTCAGTAACACTGCGTTTCGAGATCTCCAATCTGATCTCTTCTTTACGCAAATAACTAACCTAACACATAATTACAAACTAGGTTAAAATAAACAAATCATACCAGAGCGTTGTGACATGGGTAAGTCAGGAATCACAACCATCATTTTGTGAGTCAAACTTCACTAACTTTAAAACATTCAATTAATAAAAACACAACATTAATTATTAAAACTGAACTACAGAATACAGGTCACAATAGATCTGCATTCGCTGTCCAACCATCTACGACTGACGTGAGGCCAATAGTAAATCGTCACGGCAGAAACAATATGGCGGGAAAAAGGAGGGGAAAGGGCTTTTTATTTGTTGTTAGATGAACTTCTTAAAATCATAGTGTTACTGCATATTGGTTTATTAAAATATACAATCAGTTTGATACTTTTGATTGTAACACGGGAAATGCGATAATGGCACCGGAGATAGCTTAGTTTGAAAGTAGATTACTATGGCCTGAAATAGTAGATTTTTGACAAAATTAGACTTTACAGATCAGAATATGTATACATTTATTTATCGGGGCAACAATGAAAATGTTACTATGGCGTGTAAAATATAATTGACATGAACAAGAAATGTATTTTCTAACGACAAATTGTATTATATGTTGATCATTAAACTAAAAGCTAAATATTCTGAAGTGGATCAGGAGACTAATATCTTCCCATGATCACCACTTATTTTAAAGGAGTGTCTATTAAGCTACTGAAAAAGGAAATGTCTAAGATGTACCTGTGACAATAGAAAATCGAGAGCAAAGCCGTGGGTGTCTTATTAAGTTCCAATACACGTAAGTAAACTGATTCAATAAATCCCATCGTCACAAATCTCATAAGATTGTTAAAACATATGTAAATCTCTTTAATACTTCCCTATATTAGTGAAAATAACGTTAATTATATAAATATTTGTGCATATATTAAATCATATATTCTACTAATACTGTATTCGGTTAAAACATCTAAATCAGAACTTCTAAAATTTAGATATTTCATGACAGTAAAGTTAGTATTGGCCTTACGCTTATTATATATCTTATGTTTCAAGTACAAAATATTTTAGTATATTTAAAAAATTTAAATTTTATTTTAAATATTGCTGCAGAAACTAATAACAACGTAAAGTGATCCTTCTACCTTAAACTTGTAGAAATATATCTCATTGGAAACTATGGTAGAATTCTATTACTAGTTATAGATAAAGAGCAGAAAAGACTAAAGCCGTGAAGCAATACCACTTTCACACTGACAGATGTCTACAGGTATGTATATATCTTACTAAAGTCCCTCTGCTTACTGGATTGTGGTCTTATTTATTCGGCATGTTTTTAATTGTAAGACCGTAATTTAGAGTTTCACGAGTGCTCTTGGTTTTACCAAGTTTTATTTCTTTTTGGAAAAGAGAATGAAACACTATCAAAGTTAGCACTTATAGTATTAATATTTAAAAAAATTAACTAGTTGCGTCATTGTGTCAGATTTCAATATCCGATAAATGATTACATAGTTTGATAATTCTACTTTTTTGCAGTCTAAAGCTTTTATCGATTATAGATTACAGAGTTTGATAATTCTACCTTTTTTACAGTCTAAAGCTTTTATCGATTATTGATTACAGAGTTTGATAGTGTTCTTCTTTTTTACAGTCTAAAGCTTTTCTCGATTATAAATTAGTTAAAAGTCAAGTACATAGATATATTTAAATTCTTACGTTCTGAACGTGACGACTTTTAAGAAAGAAATATAAACTATTTTAAAAATTTGTGTGGTTTAAAATACATGATTTATAAGATTTTGAAATTTAAATTTATTTATTTAGATATTTTGCAAACAGGTGTATTGTTTTACGAAAGACCACTACGTTCATTGTTCATTGAAACAAGTATCTATCAAAAACTCAGATAGCTGACGGTATTCACCATATTTGTAATGTTTAATCAATTACAATGTAAATTGAAAATTACTTGCTTTATCTAACGCAGATTCATATATTCTCCACTCATATGCTAAAAGCGATTCCAGGAATGGCTCAGTCCTGCTTAATATCTGAAGTGATTGTAACTAACTAATCATTTCTCATGTTCCTGGAAATTAATATTAATTTGTTAAAGTGCTTTATACTAATTATTTCTTAATTAAAATAATGCAATTCATTCATTAGTTTACTGTTAAACGGTTAATATGTCGATTTCATACGAAATTCATTAATATTTATATTATTATTGTAAACATTGTCATTGTTGTAGATTTGTCAAATTGGCTACTAACTAAAACAATCCACTTACGAATTTATGGATATTATAAGAAAAATAATCTTACAAAATACGTGGCCTTAAAAATAATTGTTTTTCTCACTGTAGAAAAAAGTGGTTGTTTTAGGTGAGTAGTCTTGTGAAAGCAAATACTATTGAGCGCCTAAAGACAATTTTGCTCCTTGTGGTCAACAACGGTTTTTATATACGAGAAAAAAAACAAACTTTCCACGTTGTACTTAATTTGTTATTACAGAAATAAATGAAATTAGGAAATGATATCAAGTTTACATATGAAAAACAGCCGTGTGTTTAGCTGTTACATGTACTGATAACAGTAACAAAGTTTGAGGTTAGCGATTTACAAAACTTGAATTGTGCGCCAGCTGATATTTCAGATTTTCTGTTATATGGCAAACGAAAAAGTAATCACTTTATATTACCAACTTAAATATCACACAACTGTTATTTTTGCATTGTGATCAAACATTTCTTAAACAAAATTAATAAAGTTCAGTTATGAATCCTAATATGATAACAGAGGTGATAAACAAATCAGGTGACAGCCGACCCTTAGTTATTGCATTAACAGTCCAGAGCTCTACTCTTGCATATTTATGAGCTCAGAACTGACCAAGAAGCCGAGGTCAGCGGCCCGACCCTTAGTTACGATATTGCATTAACAGTCCAGAGCTCTACTTTTGCATATTTATGAGCACAGACTGTCCAACAAGCCGAGGTCAGCGGCCCGACCCTTAGTTATTGCATTAACAGTCCAGAGCTCTACTCTTGCATGTTTATGAGCTCAGAACTGACCAACAAGCCGAGGTCAGCGGCCCGACCCTTAGTTACGATATTGCATTAACAGTCCAGAGCTCTACTTTTGCATATTTATGAGCACAGAATTGTCCAACAAGCCGAGGTCAGCGGGCCGACCCTTAGTTATTGCATTAAAAGTCCAGAGCTCAACTCTTGCATATTTATGAGCACAGAACTGACCAACATGCCGAGATCAGTGGCCCGACCCTTAGTTATTGCATTAACAGTCCAGAGCTCTACTCTTGCATATTTTAGAGCTCAGGACTGACCAACATGCCGAGGTCAGCGCGCCGACCCTTAGTTATTGCATTAAAAGTCCAGAGCTCTACTCTTGCATGTTTATGAGCACAGAACTGACCAACATGCCGAGGTCAGCGGCTCGACCCTTAGTTGTTGCATTAAAAGTCCAGAGCTCTACTCTTGCATATTTATGAGCACAGAACTTACCAACAGGCCAAGGTCAGCGGCCCGACCCTTAGTTATTGCATTAAAAGTCCAGAGCTCTACTCTTGCATATTTATGAGCACAGAACTGACCAACATGCCGAGGTCAGCGGGCCGACCCTTAGTTATTGCATTAAAAATCCAGAGCTCTACTCTTGCATATTTATGAGCACAGAACTTACCAACATGCCGAGGTCAGCGGCCCGACCCTTAGTTATTGCATTAAAAGTCCAGAGCTGTACTCTTGCATATTTATGAGCACAGAACTGACCACCAACATGCCGAGGTCAGCGGCCCGACCCTTAGTTATTGCATTAAAAGTCCAGAGCTCTACTCTTGCATATTTATGAGCACAGAACTGACCAACATGCCGAGGTCAGCGGGCCGACCCTTAGTTATTGCATTAAAAGTCCAGAGCTCTACTCTTGCATATTTATGAGCACAGAACTGACCAACATGCCGAGGTCAGCGGCCCGACCCTTAGTTATTGCATTAAAAGTCCAGAGCTCTACTCTTGCATATTTATGAGCACAGAACTGAACCAACATGCCGAGGTCAGCGGCCCGACCCTTAGTTATTGCATTAAAAGTCCAGAGCTCTACTCTTCATATTTATGAGCACAGAACTGACCAACAAGCCGCGGTCAGCGGGCCGACCCTTAGTTATTGCATTAAAAGTCCAGAGCTCTACTCTTGCATATTTATGAGCACAGAACTGACCAACATGCCGAGGTCAGCGGCCCGACCCTTAGTTATTGCATTAAAAGTCCAGAGCTCTACTCTTGCATATTTTCGAGCTCAGGACTGACCAACAAGCCGAGGTCAGCGGGCCGACCCTTAGTTATTGCATTAAAAGTCCAGAGCTCGTACTCTTGCATATTTATGAGCACAGAACTGACCAACATGCCGAGGTCAGCGGCCCGACCCTTAGTTATTGCATTAAAAGTCCAGAGCTCTACTTTTGCATATTTTTGAGCTCAGGACTGACCAACAAGCCTAGGTTAGCGGCCCGACCCTTAGTTATTGCATTAAAAGTCCAGAGCTCTACTCTTGCATATTTATTAGCTCAGGACTGACCAACATGCCGAGGTCAGCGGCCCGACCCTTAGTTATTGCATTAACACGTTCACTGCTAAATATTTGGAAAAAAAATTTTAGAATATGCTAAAATAAAATATAATTTTTTTTACTTACTATATGGTGAGGCCAGTTTTGTAGATAGGAAAGAAGCTGCCAGAAGTTAACCTTGCACCCGGAAGTGACGTCATAAAGTTGTGGGACGCCAGTCACCCATCAGCACTGCCGAAAACTCCTCCATGTGGGACACTGGTATCCCATGCGCACTGACTAAACTTTTAGGGCTGTTCGTGCTTTTCCTTCATACATCGTATTGTTTATGACAAAAAGTCATCAAAATAAAAATTAAAAACTAAATAAAACCTATTTACATGTATTTGCTTAAGATCACTGTATTACGCGTTGATAAACTCCCGCCTTCAATATGGGCTGCAGTTTTGGGGTGGCGCTTATGATAACTTAATTAATAAACTTTTTGTGACCCAAAAACACTTTGTTAGAATTATGCTTTTTAAAAAACAGCGTGAAACACACTGACTATCTTTTCAAACATCTGCAAATTTTACCTATAAAAAACCTTTTTTGTGTTTAAAGTTCTTCAAGCATTTTTCAAAAAGAGCGGCAACAGTGGAACTGAAAATTTTGTTTTATTCAACTCGAAGCACAGTCCGCCGTTTTTTTGTTAGACCAAAGGTAAACAGATCATTCTTTGTAAAAACATTTGTATACTTAGGTCCAAAATGCTTCAATCTTTTACTGATAAATAAAACAAATTACTAGTTTTAAATTGTTTTCCAAAAAGGTTAAAATTTGGCTCAATAATATTGACGATTTGGCATTTTACTGTATATTGTTTCCTAACTTTGACTGTCTAGCTTACGATCTAATTTAGTATTAATCTATATTGTTATAAATTTTGTATATCTTAATGTGATGCTCTTCAATTATTTTCTCTTTAAACGGTGATGTAACTGTAAAAATAGGTGCAATTATTAAATATGGGTTTTTTTCGTTCTCTTACATACTTATTTTTATTATTATTAGTTGGTATGCGCTACAGAAGCCGAAAAAATAAAATGTTAATTTATTACGGAAGACTACTAATTTAAGTTGTAATTATGTTATAATTAAATTACCAAAATAACCACCGAATACTGGCAAATGGTGGTTATTTGCCTTTTCCAAGTTGTCATCTTATTATGTAAACATAAATGAAAAAAGATGGAAATAAATATATTCTATTCTATTCTATTCTATTTACATCCCTCCCACCACCCTTTCTTCTAAACAGTCCTAAGCATGGTGTTTTTCAAAGCATGCCACAGGACAGAGTGAAGGTTCTCCTGGGCACTGTGCACAAAAGTATGCAGTACGTTTTTCTCTTCCTTCACTGTGGCAGACTCTGCAACGTTTTCTCTTCTGCGATTCCTGTTGTCCTTCCCTTCAATCAAGGAGACAACGTGCAGTGCCTTCTCATTGCTTCGGCGAGGACGTTCTGGGGCTTGTAGCTCTTTCTCAGGGACAAGGGATTCGATGACAGCTAGCCTGAAGTCATAAAGATTCATTGTTTCTTGGGATTGGAAAGGTTGTACAGCTTCAAGGCGTTCACCAGTGCCATCTGCATTATGTGTACAAAGATCTTTTTGTACCACCTCAGCGTTTTTCTTTCGCATGGATAGTACGCTAGCATTTGATCTGCCCTATCCACTCCCTTCATAAATGTGTTATATTTCACAATGGGCAGGGGTTTTACTCTAGCTACTCCATGGCGATTCCGTGATTCAACCATGTTGTTTTTCAAACTCTGTAGTGATGTATGTCACTACACGCTTGTCCTTCCACTTGGCAACAGTGACTTGTTCTGCACTCCGAGCAATTGTCTCAACCTTTTTTTTACTCTTGGCTGATTTTACCTCATCTGGCAGGTACTTTCTGTCTGCTCTAAGTGTGCCAGTACAATACGTCTTCTTCCTAAGCAGTTGGTAGGCCAAAGGAAAGCTATTGTAAAAATTATCCATGTACAACGAGTGACCATGGTTGAGCTTCCCTCTCATAAGATGTAGTACTACCTTTGTGGCATGACCTTTCCCACCTAAGTCACTGAGAGATCCTGAGTAGACAAGAAAACGAAGTATGAGACCACCAGGTTCACAAAGAGTGTACAGTTTTGATGCCATACTTGTGGCGCTTTCCTTTGATGTACTGTCGGAAAATCAACCGACGCGCCACAAAACCATAGCCTCATCCAAAGAAAGTTCTTTGCCTGGATAGTAAACATCATCCATCTTTTTGTTGAAGTGGTCAACTAGCATCCTTACTTTTGACAAACGGTCTTCCTGTACACCTTGAGCTACATTTTGATGATGTGAGAAATGAATGCATCGTAATATAATCAAAAACCGATCACGGCTCATATGGTCACGGAAGCAATTCAAGTTGAACATTCGATGGGTTTTTTCCAGTAGTCATTGAGGCGGTTCAGTTTGAACGTACCAGTGTGAAGCAATAGGCCTATGAACTTTTTTAGTTCGTCTAAAGTTAAGTCCTTCCATCTGTGAATACGTGATTCGTGGCTCAGTGGAAGGCCCAAAAAACAAGTCAAAAGCGTACCTGTTTGTATCTGCTACGATACTTATCCAGCAGCTGATCGTCAACCAAAAGCAAAACCAATCTACCGGCTTATTTTCTCTTGGCGTAGGGACTAATAGTTTCATTTTGTTTTGTGAAAGGAATAACTGTAGGGGGTTGTAGCTGTGCAGACCATGCAGGGTTTAGTGGAAAAAGTTCCGTCATCATCCAAGTCACTTTCGGAATCGGTATCACTTTCCCTGCACGGAACTGTCTGATTCATTGTCAAGGTCATTGTCTATAACCTCCCGTTCAATCTGTGAGTCACTGAGTCCGGCAGCCATTGTTATAGTCACAAGTATTTGTAGGAAGTATAAAAAAAACTACATAGCAAATAACAAATATAACAACAAACACACGACACACTTCACGACACTAGCAACGAACAAAGAAAGGCGCCAGCGGGACACGAACAGTGCAGTGTAAAACAAAGATGGCGGTTTCAACACGCGCACAAATAATCGCCTTCCTTGTACGGAGCCTGAGCAGGCACTAAACGACCAACGTAGTGATTGTGTGATGGGACGCCGGGCACCCATGCGCATGCGCAAATGGATTGGTATGGGACGCCGGCGTCCACGCGCAGTGAACGTGTTAAAAGTCCAGAGCTCTACTCTTCATATTTATGAGCACAGAACTGACCAACAAGCCGCGGTCAGCGGGCCGACCCTTAGTTATTGCATTAACAGTCCAAGAGCTCTACTCTTTGCATATTTATGAGCACAGAACTGACCAACATGCCGAGGTCAGCGGCCCGACCCTTAGTTATTGCATTAACAGTCCAGAGCTCTACTCTTGCATATTTTCGAGCTCAGGACTGACCAACAAGCCGAGGTCAGCGGCCCGACCCTTAGTTATTGCATTAAAAGTCCAGAGCTCTACTCTTGCATATTTATGAGCACAGAACTGACCAACATGCCGAGGTCAGCGGCCCGACCCTTAGTTATTGCATTAAAAGTCCAGAGCTCTACTCTTGCATATTTTCGAGCTCAGGACTGACCAACAAGTCGAGGTCAGCGGCCCGACCCTTAGTTATTGCATTAAAAGTCCAGAGCTCTACTTTTGCATATTTTTGAGCTCAGGACTGACCAACAAGCCTAGGCCAGCGGCCCGACCCTTAGTTATTGCATTAAAAGTCCAGAGCTCTACTCTTGCATATTTATTAGCTCAGGACTGACCAACATGCCGAGGTCAGCGGCCCGACCCTTAGTTATTGCATTAAAAAGTCCAGAGCTCTACTCTTGCATATTTATTAGCTCAGGACTGACCAACAAGCCGAGGTCAGCGGCTCGACCCTTAGTTAATTTCATTAAAAGTCCAGAGCTCTAACTGTTTCTTAAATAATACAATACATTAGATTACCTATGAGGAGGGGCCTCTCCTCAAAAATATCATTTCTTTCCATATAGCACCCACTAATGAAATATACAATTTTAAGCCTAGATACTCAGAGATTTTAATGTGAAAAGTTTTAATTTTTATCGCTTTAAATATAAATTAAGAGATTAATATTCCCTTCAGCTGTACAAATTACAACTATATTATGTGAAAACTAAACTTGAGAGATCTTTTATAATTGTTTTTACAATAATGTTTAAATTTGAAATTAACAGTTCTGTTATTCATTAATCTTCATTTGTAATGTAACGTGCACTAATTAGTTCATAATATTAGGAAGTTATTTTCTAAACATATCTATTTAAAAAGATAATGGTGTTTTATTAACTCATAATTCTGCAGACTGAAACTGGAACGGAGGCATAAAATTACATTTTAAACACTTTTAAAGTAACTTAACAGGAAGTTGGTTTTTACCGCTTGCGCCCAAGTTATAAATATTAAAGCTCTAAGGAAAAAGGAAAACTCTACGATTCGATGTATCAACAATAAAATTAATTATGTTCTCGGAATATAATCAGTCAAAACGGCAAGAAAATGCAATTGAGTTCTGAATAGTTAATTAAAAGCGAATGTGAAAAGGTTGTAATTTTTGTTTTCTTTACTTTAATTTTACTCTCGTTCGTTACAGGATATAAAACGTAGTTTTCTATATACACTGCTAAACATTTTACCAACGATAAAATAAGAATGTAACAGAAATAAAAGTGAAATAGAGGCACAAATAACGTGTTACAGATGTAAGAGTTCACGGAACTTTCAAATTATATAAATTTTTATGAATATAATCGTACATATTTGTGCGTAAAAATAATTTATTTTTAAAAACGTAATAGATAACTAGAAATGCTATTAGCCGTTTCTATTTATATTCTGATTAATAAATCAAGAGAATACTAAATCGGAGTTAATATTACGAACCAATCTACAATTATTTGTAATGTGCAAAGAGAACCCGTTTATCTTATTTTCCGTTGAGCACAGCAAATAAAGAGGAAAGACGAACTTAATACGAAAGGAGCCATTTACTATAACTTGTTTGCGCCGTAAGCTCAAAACTTTCTCTCATTTTAAGTTTATGCTGCACAAAAGTCTTTTATCATCGCTTGAAGTTTGCTCAGTTTAGAAGTTGAGGAAAACATCTTGGTGGAGTTATTATACAAAAAAATGAACTTAGATATTGGGTATTTTACAATCCTTTAAGTACAACAAAAGTTAGAGTATAAGTGGTTGTTTTTAATTGAGTTCCATTCTTGAAATAAGTCAAGAAAATTATGAATATAAATGAACTAATAAATAACACGTTTATATGGAACAACGTAAGTCCTAATATTTAGTCCGTTATTGCCGTAGAAGGTTTGAGGATCCTGCCTTTTTTGTTTTTTTTTTTGCGTGGGTAGTGAATAAATGCTATAACCTATAGATATTTTGAAATGTACATGGCGATAAAAAATGTTGCTAGATTTATTTAAATACGGCAAACACAGAAAGGAGAATAAGTTCAACTATCCATATCTACAGGAACTAATTTTAGCTTTGCATTTAAAACTATTGCGCCTTATTTTAGACCACACAATGGTGCTAGTCCATTGCAACATTTCCAGGTAGAGATAACATTCGGAGAGCTTCTCTTTTACCTAGAATCTGACCCTTTTTATCTGGATGACGCGATGCCCTTTGCCAAAATTGATGTCAGTTATAAATGTTGCTAGAAATATCGGTGTCCTCGCTTTCACTATACCAAACCTAAAAACGCCTTCCAAAATGAGTCCTAGATTATGGCACTCATCTGGGTTATCATTAAGTTTCCCATCATTATAATATGGCAACGTATTAGTAAACTCGTCATTGTTTAATTTCTTGAGCTAAAGTGTTATTCATGTTGGTCGACAATTAGATTTAATTTTGAAAGTTTATTTCAGGCTATGAATAAAAAACATGCTAAACGGTTGTTATCCTGAAGCTATCTTGGAAACTCAAAAGACTAGGAAACTATTCAATTTCGATTTTCTCATATGCACAAATCACAGTTATAACGCTATATGATTTATGTAAATCAACGTTTAGAAGTATCCTTGTAGACATAACATTGATCATGTAATTACTAAGATATTTGTTTTAAAAATAATTATATACTTTATGAATAAATAAAAATATTATAGTGTAATTAAATCATTCGTCACTAAGCCATGGAATAAAAGTTAATTGCATTGAAGCCAATTCGGTGACTCACATAATATCATTATAATTAGTTTTATACGATGCAAGTTCATTACACATATATTCGTTGGGCACTATCCACCAGTATTGATCATTATTCTGAATATTAATTTATTATGACAAGGCCAGCGACATGCAACCGGTATGCGTCAGTGACCTAGAACATAACTCTGCACACTGACAGCCTAACTCCGAGTTAATTACCAATCTGTTGTGTTTAGTAATTTATTACAATATACTCCGTGATGTACAGCCAGTACGCGTCAGTGACACATAACATAACTCTGCACACTGACAACTTAACTCCGAGTTAATTACCAATCTGTGTTTAGTCATTTATTACAATATACTCCGTGATGTACAGCCAGTACGCGTCAGTGACCTATAACATAACTCTGCACACTGACAACTTAACTCCGAGTTAATTACCAATCTGTGTTTAGTCATTTATTACAATATACTCCGTGATGTACAGTCAGTACGCGTCAGTGACACAGAACATAACTCTGCACACTGACAGCCTAACTCCGAGTTAATTACCAATCTGTGTTTAGTAATTTATTACAATATACTCCGTGATGTACAGCCAGTACGCGTCAGTGACCTAGAACATAACTCTGCACACTGACAGCCTAACTCCGAGTTAATTACCAATCTGTGTTTAGTCAATTTATTACAATATACTCCGTGATGTACAGCCAGTACGCGTCAGTGACACAGAACATAACTCTGCACACTGACAACTTAACTCCGAGTTAATTACCAATCTGTGTTTAGTCATTTATTACAATATACTCCGTGATGTACAGCCAGTACGCGTCAGTGACATAGAACATAACTCTGCACACTGACAACTTAACTCCGAGTTAATTACCAATCTGTGTTTAGTCATTTATTACAATATACTCCGTGATTTACAGCCAGTACGCGTCAGTGACATAGAACATAACTCTGCACACTGACAACTTAACTCCGAGTTAATTACCAATCTGTGTTTAGTCATTTATTACAATATACTCCGTGATGTACAGCCAGTACGCGTCAGTGACACAGAACATAACTCTGCACACTGACAACTTAACTCCGAGTTAATTACCAATCTGTGTTTAGTCATTTATTACAATATACTCCGTGATGTACAGCCAGTACGCGTCAGTGACCTATAACATAACTCTGCACACTGACAACTTAACTCCGAGTTAATTACCAATCTGTGTTTAGTCATTTATTACAATATACTCCGTGATGTACAGCCAGTACGCGTCAGTGACATAGAACATAACTCTGCACACTGACAACTTAACTCCGAGTTAATTACCAATCTGTGTTTAGTCATTTATTACAATATACTCCGTGATGTACAGCCAGTACGCGTCAGTGACACAGAACATAACTCTGCACACTGACAACTTAACTCCGAGTTAATTACCAATCTGTAAACTGATGTTTAGTAATTTATTACAATATACTCCGTGATGTACAGCCAGTACGCGTCAGTGACACAGAACATAACTCTGCACACTGACAACTTAACTCCGAGTTAATTACCAATCTGTAAACTCATGTTTAGTCATTTATTACAATATACTCCGTGATGTACAGCCAGTACGCGTCAGTGACATAGAACATAACTCTGCACACTGACAACTTAACTCCGAGTTAATTACCAATCTGTGTTTAGTCATTTATTACAATATACTCCGTGATGTACAGCCAGTACGCGTCAGTGACACATAACATAACTCTGCACACTGACAGCCTAACTCCGAGTTAATTACCAATCTGTAAACTCATGTTTAGTAATTTATTACAATATACTCCGTGATGTACAGCCAGTACGCGTCAGTGACACAGAACATAACTCTGCACACTGACAGCCTAACTCCGAGTTAATTACCAATCTGTGTTTAGTAATTTATTACAATATACTCCGTGATGTACAGCCAGTACGCGTCAGTGACACAGAACATAACTCTGCACACTGACAGCCTAACTCCGAGTTAATTACCAATCTGTAAACTCATGTTTAGTAATTTATTACAATATACTCCGTGATGTACAGCCAGTACGCGTCAGTGACATAGAACTTAACTCTGCACGTGACAGCCTAACTCCGAGTTAATTACCAATCTGTGTTTAGTCATTTATTACAATATACTCCGTGATGTACTAACAGCCAGTACGCGTCAGTGACATAGAACATAACTCTGCACACTGACAGCCTAAACTCCGAGTTAATTACCAATCTGTAAACTCATGTTTAGTAATTTATTACAATATACTCCGTGATGTACAGCCAGTACGCGTCAGTGACATAGAACATAACTCTGCACACTGACAACTAACTCCGAGTTAATTACCAATCTGTGTTTAGTAATTTATTACAATATACTCCGTGATGTACAGCCAGTACGCGTCAGTGACACAGAACATAACTCTGCACACTGACAACAATCTATAACTCCGAGTTAATTACCAATCTGTGTTTAGTAATTTATTACAATATACTCCGTGATGTACAGCCAGTACGCGTCAGTGACACAGAACATAACTCTGCACACTGACAACTTAACTCCGAGTTAATTACCAATCTGTGTGTTTAGTCATTTATTACAATATACTCCGTGATGTACAGCCAGTACGCGTCAGTGACACAGAACATAACTCTGCACACTGACAGCCTAACTCCGAGTTAATTACCAATCTGTGTTTAGTAATTTATTACAATATACTCCGTGATGTACAGCCAGTACGCGTCAGTGACATAGAACATAACTCTGCACACTGACAGCCTAACTCCGAGTTAATTACCAATCTGTAAACTCATGTTTAGTAATTTATTACAATATACTCCGTGATGTACAGCCAGTACGCGTCAGTGACATAGAACATAACTCTGCACACTGACAGCCTAACTCCGAGTTAATTACCAATCTGTAAACTCATGTTTAGTAATTTATTACAATATACTCCGTGATGTACAGCCAGTACGCGTCAGTGACATAGAACATAACTCTGCACACTGACAGCCTAACTCCGAGTTAATTACCAATCTGTAAACTCATGTTTAGTCATTTATTACAATATACTCCGTGATGTACAGCCAGTACGCGTCAGTGACATAGAACATAACTCTGCACACTGACAGCCTAACTCCGAGTTAATTACCAATCTGTGTTTAGTCATTTATTACAATATACTCCGTGATGTACAGCCAGTACGCGTCAGTGACACAGAACATAACTCTGCACACTGACAGCCTAACTCCGAGTTAATTACCAATCTGTGTTTAGTCATTTATTACAATATACTCCGTGATTTACAGCAAATACGCGTCAGTGACACAGAACATAACTCTGCACACTGACAGCCTAACTCCGAGTTAATTACCAATCTGTAAACTTTTTAGTAATTTATTACAATATACTCCGTGATGTACAGGCCAGTACGCGTCAGTGACCTAGAACATAACTCTGCACTAATAGCCTAACTCCGAGTTAATTACCAATCACGATGTTTAGTAATTTTATAACTGACGTCATCCAGATAAAAAGATCCAGATTCCAGGTATGCGTCAGTGACAGGGTTATCAATTCCTGGAACTGTTGTAATGAACTAGCACCATTAAACGGACTAGAGGCGCAATCCGAGTTTTAAATACAAAGGTTTAGTAATTTATTACAATATACTCCGTGTAGATACGCGTCAGTGACATAGAACTTAACTTCTTTTAACTGCTTAATTACCAGGTCTGTGTTGCCAGTAATTTATTACAATATACTCCGTGATGTACAGCCAGTACGCGTCAGTGACACAGAACATAACTCTGCCCTTTACTATATATATAACTATATATATATATATTACATATATATCTGTAAATATAACATTTATTCACTATCCAGTAAGTATTTACTACTCCGTGATGTACAGCTAGTTATACACTGAATTGGATCTTATCAACTTTGAGTTATTTTATCAACTCCCACGTAAAAAAAAAAAAAAAAAAAAAAAAAAAAAATCCAATCCACTACCTTCTACTGCAATAACGAACTTTATATTTATATTAGAACTTGTTGTTCTAAATAAACGTGTTATTTATCTTTTCATTTATATTCATAATTGTCTTGATTTATTTCAATAATAGAAATCAATTAAAACAACCACTTATATATACTCTTAACTTTTAATGTACTTAAAGGATTGTAAAATACATAACATCTACCTTCATTTTTTTGAATAATAACTCCTCCAATATCTCAGAGTGTGTTTTCCTCTACTTCTAAACTGAGCAAACTTCAAGCGATGATAAAAGACTTTTGTGCAGCATAAACTTAAAATGAGAGAAAGTTCTGAGCTTACGGCGCAAACAAGTTATAGTAAATGGCTTCTTTCGTATTAGGTTCCTCTTCCCTCTTTATTTGCTGTGCTCAACAGAAAGTAAGATAAACGGTTCTTCTCTGCACATTACAAATAATTGTAGATTGGTTCGTAATATTAACTATGAATTAATATACCATGGGTTTATTAACCATAATACAATACAATTCGCCATAATAAATACGAGTCACTAATATCAGTTGCTGTTATGTATTACGTTTTTTGTAAAAAAAAATTATTTTACACAAAAATATAAAAAATGTATATTATATAAAATAATAATGTATATAATTTGAAATTTCCGCATAATGTTATATTTGGCACGTTATTTTTGCCCCTATTTCACTCTCATTTCTGTTGCAATCTTATTTTACCTTTGGTAAAATGCTTTCCTACTTTACTACAAAAATACTTTATATATTACTGTAACGAACGAGAGTAAAATTGAAGTAAAGAAAACAAAACCTTTTCACATATGCTTACAAATTAAATATTCCCAACTCAATTACATTTTCATGCTACTTAGGCTGCTTATATTTAGAGAAAATAATTAATGTTGGTGTTCATACAAATTAAACTCGCTTTCGTATAAAGTAATTCCATTTTGTATAATATGTACATAAGTGTCATTGTGAACAAACGTTCACCAAAAGCGTAATAAAAATCTCTGAGCTGTTTTATTGTATGATACAGTGTCAGGGCAGTGTAAGAGAGGGAATTTCTTAAATAGTATTTAAAATCCCGTAAAATATTTATTTTAGAAAATGAGGAATATTGTATCTATCCTAAAATAACATATCGAAAACAGTCCCACAACACTCATTATCTTATTTATGGTTCGATGACTATTCCCTTTGACATAATGGCTATGGACATATTTTTCTTCAGGAGCTAATTATTTATATAATTCAAACTGGGTTAAGTCTGTGAATGTCTTTTAGTGTGAAAATTTCTGTTCAAACTTTAACGTCATCCGCAAAAATAAACGATTTAATCTGAGATTAAGGAGATAATCCACCAAATAATTTAGAAATACTAAAAAGATGAATGATCCCAAAATACAGTCCTGAGGAACTCCTGATGCTTGAACAAAATCCTGATTAATAGCATTTGTGATTCTGACTCTCAAAAGGCAATCCGTCAGGTAATCATTTATCCAGATGCTGAAGCGGGTCCAATATGCCATAGAACTTCAGTTCGCTGATTAAAATGGTAAGGACCACTTTGTTAAAGGCTTTTACAGAGTCAATAAAAGTGACATCCCCAAGCTTTGCTTAGTTTGTTGTCATTGCCCAAGCTGTACAATGGAAACTTGTGGAAGATTAAAAGATTTATTTATTTATCAACGGACAACCATTTTTTATAAGAATAATACAAATTAATTAATTCAAGACAGACAGCATAATCGAACAAATTTACAATAAAACATGGTGTGTTAGTTTTGACTATGCAATAAGTATCAAAAAATAACAAATCATAAATAACACTAACCAAATCGAAAACTAGTATAACTTGAGTATAATAAAAATAATAACAACAACAAGATAAAAGAAAAACGATGATAAACATTTAAGAATTAACAAGATAAATTTAGAGCAAATAACAAACAATAAGAAATAAAGTACCAGATCTACTTGAAAAAGTCTATACAGTTACAAGAAATCCGGCAATTAACAATGTACAATCACATTCAGCAGTGCAATTTTAGAAACAATTATTAATACCTTTTTGTTGGTACCTGTTTACCTACTAGCTGAGAGTCTGTGTTGACAGGGGACTAAAATGAAGTACATCTCAGCTGTAAATTAAGTCCTGATACACCTGGATATATTCCAAACGGATTAAGATATCGATGTACAACCTTCACCATAATCACCCTCCCCCCTCTTTAAAAGAGGTGTATGGGGGGGATACCTTGAAATTTTCAAATTGCAACTCTTATCATGTAACATGTTATTTCAAAGGTGTATTCAATATAAACGCAATTCTCAAATGAGGTAGGGAAACTTATTAAATTTTCAAATTGCAACCCCTATCTTGTGACATGTAATGTTAAAGGTCCATTCAATAAAAACACAATGACATTAACAAAATACCACTATACTTGCAAAAATTAAGGGGAAATAACCACTTACATTGAAATGCAACGTAGAAAAAGACACCAAAACCAAACTATGCAAGAACAAAAGAACCAAAACTATGCACACCAGAAACATTAGTACTACTTTAAGGAATAAACTGGGCACCTCAGTCTTACTAAAAGATATCACGCATACATTGTGTTGAAAAGCGCAAGACATTGGCATTATCCCTACAGTTTATTACTTTTTTGTTTTATTTGCCCAGTAACGGCGTAGAGATGTTTTCTTAGTGTCAGTCATTACGTTTCTATTGAATTTACCTTTAAAATGATATGTCACATGATAGGTGTTGCAATTTTAAAATTTTTAAAGTTACCCCTCTTTTAAAAGGGGGCTAACTTTATCATAAAAAAAAAAATCAAAAAAAGTATTTTAATAAGTATGGTGAAGATTGTACATCGATATCTCAATCCGTTTTGAATTTATCCAGGTGTATCAGGACTTAATTTACACCCTGTATACTAATAGGCTGCCAGATAAACCCACCATTCATAATATTTAAGTTATTCTATGAGTACGAATTTCTGAATACACTTGTAAAAGAGGAAAGTAATAAATGATTTTAATTTACCTTTTTGAGTATTACTATGATGTTTTTCGTTGTAGATCAGAAAATATAACTTGTATTATTTACTTTTTCTGCACAGTGATAGAGAAAGTGTCAATAAATGTTCCTTTAATTTGCTGCTACACCTTGAAACTCAATTTCCAGTACGTTTAAATAATATTAACTGCGGCATATCTACTGCTGATCATTCACAGGTACACAAAACTCCATAATGAAGTTGAGCACTGCTCATTTAGCTCCCTTTGACTGATTATTTCCATTCGAATGGTTTCATTAAACTTTGATTACTGCCAGTAAATTCAGGTTCAGTAAATTATTCACCTGTTGAACGTGTAATAAATTTCAGAAAAAACGGATTTGAAAACATATCCTGTAACATTTAAATAACATTGTAAACTTTCAGCAAATTAATCTCAAATGTTAATGGTGCTTCTAATATGTTCTGTATGATGTACACTACGAAATGTTCTAAATAAAAATATAATTAATTATTAAAAAATGCTTAACTAAATGTGGAGTCCATTATCCACATCCACTTACTAATCTCTTTGCAACTAAAACAATCAAATTATAACCGTGTATTAGATTTAAATAGTTTTTAAACATGGTTTTCTCTCAATGGTACTAAAAATATATTCGTTTTTATCTTGGAATTATTGGCTGAGCTTTAGCGAAGCCTATGACTCGGGGAGTGGACAAATTTCATTTCTGTCTGTCCGCACAATGTATAGAAATTTAACTTACCTGTAGACTTGAAATTTTCTAATTTGACAACATCGATTTCACCCATAAGATTTGGTTTAGCGTTAGCAAACATTTTTACTATTCTTATGGGCAACCATCATGGCAATTAGAAAGACGAAGAGTAAAAATATAGGGCGTTCTAATGTGGCGTTCTCCTTCCTTTAAACAAAATTTGTTTGACAATTTATGAAATTAAATAATATTATAGAAATTTATTAATATCCAATTTAGATAAAAATTATAGGATATATTGTAATTTGAAGATGAAAACAGTAAGTTATTGAGAATCATTTTGTTCTTAAACGTTCAATAAAAGCTCTACTCTACTTCGCAGTCATTTTGCAGGTTTTATGAACTGTATACCAAAGGAAAAATTATATCAATTTCAATTGGGATTGTTTGTGTATCAAGTACGGTAAACAGACTGTAGGTCCACGTCATAAAACTGCCGGAAGCATTTCTTACCTACTTCTTACTGGGTGGACAGAGGGTCCACGGTCCCGGCCTGGGACCCACTGTCCGACTCACGGGTTTCTTTTGACGAGGGGTTGACAAGGGATCGTCGTACTCACACTGCAGCACTTGAATGGATGTTTCGAGATCTAAACTCTATATCTGCTAAATAGTTTTCAGTACACTACATAAGACAGCTGCAAAAAGAATGAAACAAAATTATATACAATATAAAATAAAGTCAGGTTAGTTACGCCATTTCTAACTTAAGAATGTCTAACGATTATAGTGGTCTTTGCTTTATTGGATACGTTTTCGCTCCGACTAGGAGAACAACGATTAAAATATCGTAAGAATGCACAGAAAAATCAGGTAAAGAGAACAAGAAATTTATATAATAGTATAAGAGCCTGTTAACTTTAGTTAATTGTTCTGTGTAAACATTGTTTTATAGTAGCACAATCATAAATTACCTTACATTTAGTCGTGAAAGCATAGAGTAAGCTTGATAATACCAACACTTCTTATTTCAAACTTTTTTGCGACCACTGTTGAGCACAAGTAAGACAAATATGTAGATAAATAAACTAAAAGTTTTATTAAGACATCAAAGGAATGTACTATATAACTTTTATATAGTTATAAAACGCATAGTTTATTTGACTTTTGACAGAAGTAGGCTTCTCAGAAGTTTGTATGTACCTTGTTCGAGGAAACAAAGCAATATTAACTAGGGCTTTTTTACTAACTGAACACCAAATTTTAAAACTTTTAACGGTTAATGGTTTATTTTAAAGGGGAATAAAACTAATAGGGTTTAAGAATAAATTTAAGAATTTGGAGCGTTCGAGGTCCTTATAACTGCTAGTAATTAAACATGTTATCTCCTGTCTTTCCGGGATCACTATTTGAAATAAAGTTAATTTTTTTCGCAGCGAGATATAGCGATGAACAGCAATTGGAAATTTGAATGAAACTAGACAAATTTTTTAGCCATTCATCGAATTCCTGTTTGATTGATATTTACAACGTATCGTTAGCGGCATAAGGTCACTATTATGTAAGTTAGTATGTCTGTGTAGGCAGATGTTTTGTTTACTGTTTGGATTATATGCCAAGAGCCACTATTTAAGATAATAAAATATTTTTTCTTCGTATCTATTTAACTTAATTTGGTACAACTTTAAAAATGATATATTAGATATGAACTAAATTGTTATTTTAACTATTAACAATGTTAATAAAACAATAAACCATCCATTGCAATTAACGTGTACTACGAGTAACGTGTCTACTGGTATATACAGTATTATACAAACGATGGTCCAATATAAGGAATTACTAATACAAACTTACTGTAGATGTTTATGATTTATTAGGACAATGCCAAATTAATCAGAAAGTAATATAACGCTATATGGAATTCGTTAAGATATAATCCCTATTAGTAATCCACTTCATATGTGATAGCTTGAGTAAACTGTTGTTAATACTTACTGCTTTAGCAGTACGCTGTGCGAATGTAGTGGAAGCATCATTGACCAGAATAAAGAATAAGTGCAAGGTAGAAAAACTAATGCACGGCCAGGTCAGTTTTGAAAAGTAGGACAGTTAGTCCGCAGGTGTCGGCGTGGACTAACTGTCCTACCCTGCAGAAAAGTGACGTCAGCTACCCTCGTCAAAATAGGCGTGGACCTACAGTCCTACAATCATCAAGTACAGACAGTGTTATCATGAGATAAGACAGATTTCTACGAAAACGATGCACAGTTTGTTCCTAGATAAAGATTGCAGGTGTAAACAATGACCTCATTTGGACATTTATAGGCTGTTCATGTACAAAAATCTTAACTTGGTGTTGAGGGGATTACTTTTTTGAAATGGAAAGAATAAAGGTATTGTTCCTTGAAGTATATTTATAAATTCAAATTCTCTTTTTGAAGATCAAAAGATTGTGAAGAAATTAGGATTTTATTGAACATTGTACATACAGGTAGATCAGTTTTACAAGAAATCAGTTCTCAGCAGTCTATTCTGAGACAGTGTCAGCTTTCAGATTCTGCTCTAAGCAGAAGGTGACATGGACCTGAACTCAAGATTCACATCGAATCAACCCTTACCACCATCGTTCTGTGTAGAAAACCCGTTTGCTCCACCATGCTTTGGGATCATGACAAAAAGTTGTAGTGCACTGATTAGAGCACCTGATGAGATAATGAGAACCTCTTTACCTACATTATACTTGATTATGTAGTTTATCTGTCTGTGATGTCGAAATGATGCATAGAGTTCGTTTAGAACTTCTGCGTCACCGATTTTTTTATCTCTTTAGACGGGCGTGGACTCCATATTCCAGGAGACTAGTCTGTGTCAGAGTTAGATTTTAAACTCTCCACTAATTTAAAGGTGAAATGGAGCTAAAAATTGTTTCTGTATCAAAATGTTACATAGTAATATGTGCATACCACAGGCACTTAATGTTTTGCACATTCCAGGCATTTAAGCATTGTAATACCTTCTATAAAGAATTAATTAACCTAATAAACTAATAATGTTTGATATTACATTATGAAATCCACTTATAAACTGTTCTTAAAAATTTGCCACAATGGATATTTTATATACTGTAGTGAAAGTAAATATGTTGTCCACGCTGTTATATTTCAGTACAAACAAACGATTGTTGAGTTAATTGTTGTGCATAGGAGTTTTTTTACGATGATTCAGTTCTCAAACTGTATAACTGTGGTGCGCAAATCATTATAGTTTATCGTAAATCAGTAAATCATTTTCCACACTGGCGTTCCAGGCCTATAATTTATCGGATATTGGAGATACACACGTGACAGGTTCGCTTATTGTTTGCGTTTGCTGTATATTGCTTGCTCCAATATACTTTACTATTTTTACCATATTATAAAACTTTGAATTAGCCAGTATAGTGCATAATACTGGAATTATGAAATAGTTTTTAAGGTAGTTAGTGACTCTTCACAACCAATGGAAGATGGTCTACAAGGACTTCGGTAAAAGTCCAGTATTCATTTATTAAGTTTAATTTTCACAACTTAAGCCAAAACAAGAATACTAAACCATTTAGAACACGACTTACGTTGCAAATGTTTCAAACTTTAATCCTGCGTTATTTGTTAAAGAGTGAAACTTATGAGGTCGGATTTAGAGCATCGTATTCTCTAAAGACCTTGAATTTGATGTTCTACTCGACCTATGCTCTCATTTAAGATTTCCCTCTGACTCCATACGGGTTATACCATTGACATTAAAAAAAGTCCACTTCAAAAAGTAGATTTATAGGTGTAGTTATGATGTACCAAGTTTTAATGCTTTACCTGTAATCATTTGGGAGTTACCAAGCCAGTGCGGGACTTTTCTACACTCTGTAAATCTAAATATTATATGTACTTAATACTGCTAACTGTATAAAATAAACACTGTATTATCCTACTAAATTATGCAATAGTAAAAGGAAGATAAGTAGACAGTGAGATAATAGTGTCCTTACGGAATACTTCAATGAACAACTAACTTATAAGTACAGTTAATTATCAAAGCCCTCGGTGGTTTCGCTAATTAAAGGGTAATAATATTAATCATTCAGCTTTAGATACACTTTTTTCTGTTGGCGCTTACCCCAGGTGACTTGTCTACTACTTCAAAAGTTTGAATGTAATGCATGTGAATTAATTCATGCAGATTTTTAAAAATTGAACATTACTTAACCTAATTAATTTATAACAGTTTTTCTGTTAGTTTTTGTAAATGTAAGAAGTTAAATATACATATATCCAAATTCCAAAACTATTTTAGGACTTCATTGAAACAAAGAGATTCAGCAACAAAAAGCTACGAACTCTTGACTCCAGAGATTCCTCCTAAACACTTTAAATGATTAAAGAAAAATACTTCTCTTTAAAAGCTTTCAAAATACATGATTGAATTTCACATAGATAATTGATAATCACATAGAACTGTCTCACTTATCAACTTCAGGACTAAGACACCCCGTCCCTTAAACTTAAATATAACACCATTCAAATGTTTTATATCTTGCAGTAATCTAATAAACCATGCTATCTATGTGGTTTATTGGAATGCATATATTACTTATCTATGTATCTATATATTGGGTTACACAAAACTGCGTGTGGGCCTAAGAAAATAGGTGGCAAGTATGTTAATTTTAATTGCGTGATTTGTGTTTGTAAAATAATCCGTATAAAGTTAAAATTTATATGTATATGGCTAAAAAACAATACTTAGGTGTTTATTTCATGTAAATAACAGAAAAACACAGTTTTAAATGTTTCTTATTATTTAAGTTTTCTTTTATTTCATGGTGAAATTATTTTTTACTCACAAACATTGGATAAAACTTATGAATTATATCTTTAGTAACAAAACTCTGCATAAGGGGATTCACCACTGAAAATAATGAAAAAATATGAAATTTTCAAAAAAAATTTTTTGTCATATTTTGTCATTTGGAACCTACTGAACAAAAACATAGTATCCTAAGACCTATATTTTAACCCTAAGTATGAAAAAAATAACGTTTTTTGCAAGCGCGTCAATGTCCAAAATTTCAAATTTTTACTAGATACCTTATTTTTTACTAAAAACATCATAATTTCTTTTATATATTTCATTATAAATATGTAAACCAGATATTTAAATCTAGCTTATTACGCATATCAATCATTGTACTGTTTTATTTTAATTACTCTATGCTGAAGAAGAAGAAGAAGAAGAAGTAGTAATAGAATAAAAACAAAATAATTTGTGTTCTGTCATCTGTCATTCTACTGTTGAGTTTCAGGCTGTTTGTTTTGAGTGAAGTTTAGTTCATTTTTATGCCATAAAATATGGGAAGAGTCAAGAAAAAAAAATGTTGCTAGAAGAAATAAGGACAATATTGCAAAGCGGTATGAGGTGCAACCTGCAACCTACGTCACCGACCGAACTCTGTATTATTTTACAATGTATATATATGTATATTTTATTGAAAACTGACATAATAATATGACCCAATATTGATGTATAATACAACCTTTTGACCTAATATATTGTGAAAATGTATTTCAGAACCATAAACTAAAAGAATATACGTGATATATTAGTGTTGAACCTACGTTTACTTTCTATTGCGGTTTTCCGAAAGTTTGAATTTCGATAAATTTTCAGACAAAAATCGATATATCTTGGGAACTAATTGAGATAGAAAGTTTATATTTTTACCACATATTAAGTAGATCTTTTTCTAAATATTTAGGCAGAATTAGAGTTTTAGGTATATATGATGAATAGAAACATAATTTTAATGCAAGTCTAAAGTTTACTAAATTATTTTATTAAAACGACTAATGTTACCATGATAAATCTACCTAAATATTTAGATTAGATCCATATCTTCAAAATTAGACCATGAATAGTGCAATATGTTGGATAGTTTCTTAGATATATCAATTTTAAATATGGTCTGAAAAACGCGAAAACCCCCGTTTTTATTCACTGTAGGCTGTATGTGACAACTATTTAGCCGTTTTATATTTTTATATTTTTTTTAGCCTACTACACACTAGAAAAAAATGGTTAAGCTATTTTTATTGTGTATTTAAAAAAAAGTATGTTTTCAGTGGTGAATCCCCTTAGATAGAATAATATGAAATAAGACGGTATTAAATATATTGTGCTGGTGTTAAATTTAGCCCTATTAATTTTTAGTCATCGAATTTATAAAATGTCTTATTTTAAAGATATATGTAAAATACATAAGTAACTTTATAATTGTTGATAATGTTATTAGT
The DNA here is from genome assembly GCF_021130785.1 of Homalodisca vitripennis. Taxonomy (NCBI): domain Eukaryota; kingdom Metazoa; phylum Arthropoda; class Insecta; order Hemiptera; family Cicadellidae; genus Homalodisca; species Homalodisca vitripennis. The sequence goes on along the minus strand of NC_060207.1, from coordinate 239,849,670 downwards.
TATTAGAAATATATAAGAACAAATATATAAACTGATGTACTTCACCATTTAAATACTCACACATTGGTCTATACAGTATACACATTTAATGAAATACTTTTGTATGTGTACTAATTATGTATTCAAAATGATACATCTCTTATAGCACTAAAACTGAAGGGTAAGAAATAAAGATTTAGACATTTTTTTATTTTAAAATTGTTTGTGGGGTTAATCAAGATTATTTCACTACAGCCAGTGGTAACATAATTATTCTGGTAAATATGACACTTTAATTTTATTACTGTACTCAATATCTCAATTTATTTAGTTAATTAGATATAGTTTTAATGTGTCGGTTGTTTAATTAGTTTGCCATAGTACCTCTCAAAGACTGTTTTATGTGTACCACAGAAAAGCAATGGGAATTGAACAAGTGAAGGTAGTGATGGTAGAGAGTGATTTTTGGCGTTAATATGTGTGTATATAAATGTTTATATGAACAGAGTTGATATATTTTTCTCAACACAAAATAAACACGTGTTTAGTTAATTATATGCCTTGTTATATACCATAACAGCATGATACTGCAATAAAACTTGACGATTGCACATTAACGTCAAGTAAAAAGAGAGGTTTCTTCTAAGAAAAACACCAAGTGAATTGCTAGTTTATGCAAACTTTCCAGTCCAAGGAATTAAAAACTTTATTGTTCCCAACCTAACCGGGTTTCAACGACAATGTTTCTAGAAGCTTTCAACAACTTTGCTTTTCAAGATTTTAAAGTTTGTTTCAATGGCACTATACAATCTTATTATCGCGTTAATGTTTTAATGTATTTATAGACTCCTACCTGAATATTGCAGTACATATATTTATTATAACCATATTGTAAGTTATTGTAAACAAATTACAGTATATGATGAGAATAATTTTCATACTTTCCTGAACATTTAAGAAGAATTATATAATGCTATAAATATAGCAAACTAACTTATACCTCAACAATAGCATTGGATTTCGGTTATTAGTTAAATCTTTCAATAATGATTTGTTCAACCTCTGATAGGCTTTTACAATTACCCTTATTAAAATCCCAAGTCGGAATATATGATTCATAACTAAACCATGTATAACCGATAAGGGTCTCAAATATTAAAGGTGACTCGAATTCGCTCTATATCTTGAACTTTTATCAGGTATAAATATAGGTATATCTCTATTACCTATAACACTCACAGATTCATACTTTGTATTTAAATATATCGACTAAAAATAAAAATATTGCAATTGTATACCTTGGAATATTTTGTCACTTGCGAGTATTTTATCACCCGTGTAATTTATATCAAATTACGCCAACTAGCGAATAATATTAGTGAATAGCAATACCAAATTACTTCGAAATTTAGTGACATTTAATAATATACATTAATAATAATGTAATATTAATTTTATATCATTATAGTTTAAGATAATTTGCAAAATATTCCGTTTGTCCTGCCATGTATACTAATATCTTATGCATTGTTTTTAAACGTACAATCGTATTTCACTTTAATATAAAACCATTTTTCTGTAATTTTATCCTTATATTTATGAATATTTTCGTAAAACGGGCGTAAAGAAATTACTAAATGACAGTCTTCTTTTTCTTACGTCTTATTTATTTTATTATAACTTTGCACATAAATTCCCCTATAATTACATACACGATATTTGGAGGCTTCCTTACAACTAATAGTTTGTTATATTAAGAAATTTACTAATTGCGTGGTAAAGTATGTTATAATCCTATACTAACCACGTTACGTTTTTACACATATAATGTAGGAATATTCTAAGTAGCTTGACCAAATCTGTACGTAAAATTTTTTATATTGTTATGTTTATTTATGGGTAAATATGACTAAGATATAATATAAAAGTTTCTCTCTCAATTTCATCCAACGTAAATTCTGAGACTAAAAGAGTTCAAAAATGTTGAATACAGTAAAATATACAAAATGTGTAACTTAATATTATCAACTGTAATCAAACAGTTTAAACAACCATCTTAACGTAATCAATATCTAAATTTAAAGTGACATATTCTATGTGAATAACTAATACAAGTGAATGAGTTACTACCGAAGATCACTTCAAAAGTGTATGAATGATTGTACTAATTCTCAAAGACTAATGAAAAATATATCCTCGCCCAATATCCTCCACACTCAGACCATTGGTAAAGTTTACAGTCTGGGTCAGTCCTCACAGGCGGTATGTTTAACTGTCGCGCTAAATTAAAAAATTTGCTTTCAAATTTCCCCCCATTTAGACCTCATGTAATCTAAATGAAATTACTTTAAAACCTTGTAAAATGTCCCAGAAGGGCATAATTTTGAAGGTGGAGGGTGTTATTTTTAGGAATTTCCAAATGTAAACATGGGTTGTGTGATACATCCATATAAAGATCTGTTTATAATGATAATTTTGTGGCGTCTCAGTATACATTTTGTTAGAGTCAATTATTTAAACTATATTTACACAGTGTTCCAAAAGTTTTTAAAACAGGCCTCTAAAATTAAGTACTCTGATAGCATAACACAATATGGATCAGATCTATTTTTGCAAGCATATTTTGGAGCTACTCTTTAACTGAAAGAGTGGTAGGTACAATTTAATTACATTTTCAAAATTTAAAAGCTGCTTGAAGAATACAAAGGACCCAAAAGTCAAAATTTGTAAATAGCAATCTACAATAACTTTATATCAAATACTTACAAAAATATTACAATTTAAAATATTTCACTAACTATTGATTTAGAACACATTTTTAGAACATTACATAGCACTGATAAAAAATTCAATTTCTTAAATTTTTATACAGTTAAATTATAATACAAAATATATTTTCATACGGACTGAACACTGCATCTTACAATAGAAACATAAAGCCTAATATATAATAGCTCATATTTAAATTTAAAAATAAATATAAAGTCAATGTTAATATTTTCTTCCGCTTTTTCTAAAGAAAACTTTCCATTCATTCCCAAGTTTATCGAGACTTGAGTCTGAACTAAAACAGAATGTTTCCGGCGAAAGCTTCCCCCTGGCGTGAGATAGTTCAACTTTTCCTCTTTGTTAAGTATTGGAATTTCTTACTTTCTCCCAAGTTTTTTTAGAATCACCTTATTTACACGCCTAACTTACAGTAAGAACATTGTAAGACTTTTAATCAAACTACGTCTATAATTACTAAATACCTGTAATTAAAAATATTATAGATTTTGCTGCGACCCTAAAAATGTTTTAAATTTTCTTTAAAAAAAAATATATATATATACATATAATTTTTATAAGTGGCACTAGCCTAATTTAATTTAAATAAACATTGAATCGCAAAAAGTACTAGCTCCGCCGGGACTCGAACCCGGGTCTCTCACTAGCCTGGTGAATGTGCTACCATTACACCACAGAGGCCTCACTTTTTACGATTCAATTATTTTGGCCGTTTCTTTCACATATGTGTTTAAAGAACCAAAATAACATACGTGAAAGAAACGGCCAAATACAAAATAATTGAATCGTAAAAAGTGAGGGCGTACTTTTTGCGGTTCAATGTTTATTGAAATTAAATTATATATACATATATATATATATATATATATTATATATATATATATATATATATATATATATATATATATATATACTAGCTGTTTCCCGCGGCTTCGCACGCTTTTCGTAAGTTTTGCCCGCGTATGAGCATTTCTGGTTGAAGTAAATTATATTTCCAACCCCGATGTAGATTTTACCTTGATGTCACGATCAAGAAAATATGTCAAAAATGTATTGTACATGCATAATGTATTTTATTACAAAGTGGTCTACCACTCAACCTTTAAGTTCAACCAAAAATTTAGTTTAGACAATTATACATCATAACTTAGCGCCTTCAAATAGTGTTTCACTGTTTAATATACGTATCTATCTCGTAATTGCAGGTTATAATGTGCAGGCGCTTTGAAAACTTTTCTTCATTTTATTCGTTTATATTCACGACATAAGCGAATAATTCAGATAATAACTATCCTATCTTCTAAGTTAGACTAAATTACGGATACATGTGAAATTTGATTGAAATTGGTTCAGTCGTTTTGGAGTTTATTGGCAACATACATCGTGACTCAAGATTTTTATATATATAAGATATATATATATATATATATTGTTAAAACCGTTAATTTTATATGTAAAAGATTAAGTTATATTGTGGTGAATGTACCTTTGAGATTTGGCGGAGAAGATTATATAACTCAACGTGACAGAGTTAACTCAATATTCAAAGTTATTGAAAGTTTCTTTATTTAGTTAGACTGCCACGAAGGGTTCTGACCAAGGTCCTAATTATGTATTTTCTTATGGGCTAAGCGTTAGCAAAGCCTGTCATTTGAGGGACTAGACAAGTTTCGTTTCTGTCTGTCAGAAAGCCTATGCCTCTGTTTCCAGGTGAAAATCAAAAGAACGAATTGAACCGTGAACTTGGAATTTTCCATGCTATTTCCACAAAACAACATCGTGATTTTGATTGGAATGCCACACCATAGGAATTTGGCAGAGAGTTTACTTAACCTAACTGTGAACAGGAGATCTGGGGAACGATTTTATTTGTAGACTTTAGCATTCCCATGAAACGTCAGTGTTACTCCTACCTTATTGTAATAAGGATTAGTTGTTCTATATATATAGCAGTGAGTGACATAGTCAGTAACAGTGACATATGTGTGCTATTGGCACTCATATCATAATAACATCACGGAATTGCATTAAAAGAATAAGTAGATTGTTATTTGGTTAGTTCCTGTAATCATAAACTCTGAGAAGTTACTAATAAGTAATGGCTTTTTATTTCTTAAATACACAATGCTGAAATGGTAAGACGTGTAGATTACTTTTATGTGTTACGCGACGCATTGCGTGACATAGATACACCAGTTATGTCAGTCACCTGTTGCTTCATGTACCTCAATATTTGTTACACAAAGTAATCAGCCCAATTAATTACTCCAAGCAGTGACGCGTCTAACTACCGCGAACGCAACGTTACGTGCTGATTAGTACAATTATATATGTAGTGCGCTTCCTACGCCTGCTGTCAGCTGTGGTGTGATACCTTATAAAGCATTCACATCGTTATATCTGAGAGATCACAACGTAACGTTAAACTTTTACACATCACAGAATATTAATGTTTAAATGTTTAATTTGCCCTGCAAAACGTATATGATTATGAATTTGTGTTTTAATTTTATACAATTGAGTTTTCCGAACAGAAGACCGATAAATGACAAGAGACTTATAAAATAAGAGGAAACGCAGACCAATTAGATGGTGGAAAATAAAGGGAGAGAGGAGGAGGGAAGGAGAGGGAGTGAGAAAGAGGGAGGGAGGAAGAAGAAGGGAGAGGTAGTGAGGGTGAGAGGTAGAGTTGTGAGGATGAGAGGGGGAGTGGAGAAAAAAGGGGGAGAGAAGGTGAGTGGAAGATAAAACTATTCTCTATGAAACATAATACTATACGTTTTTCATAGAACAAAACGTCTTAATGATATGTTTAATGCGGTTTAAAGTATTTAAAGTTTAAAGAAGCCTTAAGACCTCGCTGCACTGGCTGCATTTTTGATTTTAGCACTGAGCAATAGGATTTGTTACAAAATGTATAACACAACGTTTCGAGATTTGGAATCTATCCTCTTCTTCAGGTGGGGGAGATATTAGTACATATAAAAGTAAAGAACAGAAAGAAGAAAAGAAGGGAAGGAAAAGGGTTCAAACATAACCAAAACTGCTTGGCATCCAGTCCAGGACAGAATCTTGTAATATATAACGATGGCAAAATTCCGTCTTCCTCTCAGCCTTTCAAACCTTCCATCGTCAATAACCTACTTACAATAAGGAATAAGAGTAATGATTTACACCTGCTTAAACACATTCATTCCCTTATTTTCAATCATAGATTAGCGAGACGTTATTTATTCTGATAACAATTAATACGCATTCATACATTCTCATTGGGGTTTTGGCAAAAATTTCTTATTATTTTTACTTTTTAGTTAGAATACTCAAAACGTGTACAATATAAAAGAAACACTTGAAAAAGGTTTGGATGCTTAGAAATCATCATGGACTTTAAAATGAGAACCCTCTCATAAGTCTAGTATAAAACAGATCTAACAATGAATTGAAGACACTTCAAGCAATTTAAGAAATTTAAAACCAACAGTTATTAAACAACACTTTTCCAGTATTATTTATTTTTTGTACATGCCCAGATAATATTGGAAAATTGTTGTTTTAAAACTACTAGTTTAACCTAACAGTGTTAGAGGTTTACCATTGTTATTCTTAAAGTGGTAAAACTCAAGCTTGTTTCAATATAACTAGCTTCTTGTGGAAGAAAACAATTGAATAGTTAAATTTTATTATCCTTTACGCGACCTCTTACAAATTCTCACTCATGTATGTTCATGATCACAGCTAAAGTCGAACGAAAGACGTATAATAAATAACGAATATGCGGTCTTATATTTTTGTATGTTACTTTACTTTGGAGGAGATTGTAAAATTGTTACGATCGAGAAATCAGCTCACTTTTGTGGCGCTTTCAAAGACCTCAAACAAGTGAATGTTTCCACTTTTACAATGCTAATTTGTTATTTGGTAGAAGCAGTCACCTGGAAAATACGGTTCTTCTCCAAAAATGAATGTGAGTGCCAAAACCATCTTAGTATTCCTAACATTGCGTGGTATGACAAGAGTCGAAACACAACTTAAATCAGTACTAAAGAACTATAATCATTTTATTTTGTTAAGAATCAGGTTCATAATTTTTTTACAGGAAAACGACTATAGTGCGTGTTGCCTACAGACAATCTGAAGTTGCAATATCACGTCATTATCTGATAACTGGCCCGCACGTCATTCGCACATTTACGTTTTGTGATGGGGCTCCAAGTTTCAACTCCTTAACGAAAATTTCAACCCACTTCCGTAAATATTTCTAATGGTTATCTTGATGACATATTTGCAAATAAATCCCAATTTGTTTCGTTCCCATTTGATGAGTAAAGCAAGATCGCAACTATCACATATTTTAAGTAATTTTAAATCGATTAATAAAAGATCTTATTTTGATATTTAATGTAATATTTAAGCTTTAATTGAAAATCCGTTTTGGTTAAACATTTAATGGCTCTCCAAAATGAGGGCGAATTATTAAAGAAGTACCATTGTAAGCAGTGATTCGAAGTGATTTGAACTGGAAGACTTCCTGTTAATTAAAAATTACTTAATAATTAAAAAGTTTGTAAATTAACCCACAGACCGCGTAAGCCTAACAACGGAAGTGTCTAAAGACACTAGTAACAGTCCATATTTATTTGGACATGTTACAATTTTTCGCAGGATCTCAAATGTCTGCGGCAAAGCGGTGCTCCAATACATTACCACAATGATGCTTCTCAACTTTTTAATTATGTTTACCACAGCGATTTTCTGAACTGAAAATAATTTGAAAATAAAAAGTACAGTATACTGTTATATCATATGTGCTAGTAACTTCTTGAAACCTCTATTTAATAGACAATATATCAACATGATTTAAAATCAAATAATTAATATTTCGCTTGTTTAATGCTAGTGTTTCTTTTTAATTTAAGGAACTATTTACTCCGAAACCGGAAATATAAATTTAATATATATTACTCTTGAGTAAAAATTAATCTTTTTTGGTATAATTCGTATTAGTATTATCTTCATTAGAATGCTCTTTGCGATTCAGGAAAAAAGTCGGTGGACTTTGTTACAATTGATATATTATTAATTTATTCTCCTAAGATTTACGTTTACTTAGTATTTCTAAAACTTAAGATATAAAACATGTTTATAGCAAAAAAGTAGGAATTTTGTAAGTATTCCAGAACAGTTTTAGTTTTCTAGGTTCTTCAATAACGGAGTTGTGAGTTGAAAACAACAAACAAGTTTAAATGGCCGCCACAATGGAAAGAAGGGGCATACCAAGCTGGCAAACGTACTCAGTGAGGTATTTACAAGATTAACTTTTGTATCAAGTTTTAACTCGTTTCAGCATTCCTACAGCTGGCTATCTCCTTGGTGATAGAAAATTCTTAAGGTATTTATATGTAATCAGTACGTTGAATCAAACAATTCTTGACACCAAAAAGTTTTTTGCTACAAAATGTTTAGTAAATCTTAAAAACACGTTTTTTGAATAGGTTTAATAAGTAATAAAAATGTATTTTTTTTTAGTTTGACACAGTAACTGGACTGAATGTTTCTCACATCATAACTGGTAAACAATAAGACATGACATGTCAAAACCAGTTATTGGTATTCACAGGACTTCCTAATGGCCTTCGGTGAGGCAAAACAAAATCTAATAAATGCTATGTTAATCATGGTTGTTGATGTTTGTTGATTCTGGTAATAACTTGTTCTACGATTTTGTGTACTAAGTTCTCAAAATAACTAGTGAGTGGATGTTTGATCTGCCTTATAATAATTTTAAATTTAATTTTAATTGTGGGGATTTTATAAAGAATTCAAACTTTAATTGGCCACCAAATTTGATAGAGTAATATTAGAGACCTCTAGTTTATGCCATTGTTCTTCGTTTTTTAATACCTGTAAAATGTCACTTGTTAGGGTTTTCAATGAAAAAAACTTGATTTGCCACCAAAATACCCCATTTGGGGGGGGGGGGGGTGAAAAATGTACTTACGTCAAAAACCTCCTTAGTTATGCATATAAACATCCCCCAAGGTAAATCACTCCATCTCTATTCATAAAAAGTTTATTAGTGTTGGTAGAGGACTTTTAAGACACCTGGTACGTTTTAAAAAAGGTGATTTGGGCTCTGGGGTCATGTACAGTGATGTTAGGCAGAGACTTTCGGTATAGCTACAATGAGGGCGATTGCAATTGGCTGATTTTATGTAAAAATATACCTCAAAAGTACACCAAAGGTTCAAGGACAAATATATCAACTATATAATATTCCATTATACTAGCCAAATCATATATGTGTCAAATTACAATGAATTAAAAATTTATGACTCAAAGATGACTGGTTTGGAGCACTGAATCCGCTAGTTCATTAAAGCTTCTACAGTTTAAATCAAACACACTCTCTAAGGTCAGGTGGCTGGCAGTTTCGTGCATTAAGTCTCTCGGAGCTCCCGGCCCCTGGAAATCTCGAACTGTGCAAACTCCTGGCCTTTTGGGAACTCCACATCGTCCATGTTCTGGGTGCTCTAGGTATTAGGTTCCGTCCGGTCTATGATATTTCTGGTCCTTGAAGACTTAAGGCAACTGGCAGATTTCACATTGAAGATCACAACCTCCTAAAGCCTCCAATCTCTGGGACAGATCGGGCTATGGAGCTCATGGCCTGTGGGAGCTGCCGAAGAAGATCCCGGCTTCTCGTAACTCCCCTGTTTTAGAAGCCTTGAGAGCTCTCAGTATATCGGGGTTTCAGCCTCCTCCGATATCTAGCAGTTCCATGCTCCTGAAAGCTCCGAGGTTCTTGCAGTTCTGCCTCTGGAAGTCTACTTGACAATATAAAAATAGTTTTACTGATTATAACTCAAACGTAATAGAAGTACAATGAATTTACTTATACTATACTATACAAAGAGGTTGAGTAACTCTTGCAACATACATCGGCTATTAAATAGATATGTGTGACCTTTTTCAGATTTTAATATGCGTCACCAATCTTGAAATAACATTAAGGGTTACGATAGATTCTGGCAACCGGCAACTATTAAAGCCTGGTTAACTCATATCAGTAATCATACTTTTATTAATCCTGTAGGATCTTGTGGAAAATATAGTAAAAATTAATGTCATTAACATGTTTAGGTTTTGTTTGAGAACCTGAGACTAGACCAGTCAATAATAGCAGATTATAGTTTAGAGTGGTAATGTTAATGACATTTGACAACAGTGCTCTAGTTTCAGAATGTCAGAAACTGCTGACGTATGTAATCACATATAGTTTAAAATGCATTTATCTCAGTAGCAGAATATAGTTTATGTTGGTGATTTATACATTTTATAACGCTGCTCTAGTTTCAGGATGTCAGAAACTGCTGTAGTATTTAACCACATATGGTTTCAAGTTATGTACCACAGTTGCAGAATATAGTTTATGTTGGCGATTTATACATTTTATAACGCTGCTCCAGTTTCAGGATGTCAGAAACTGCTGTAGTATTTAACCACATATGGTTTCAATTTATGTACCACAGTTGCAGAATATAGTTTATGTTGGCGATTTATACATTTTATAACGCTGCTCTAGTTTCAGGATGTCAGAAACTGCTGTAGTATTTAACCACATATGGTTTCAAGTTATGTTCCACAGTTGCAGAATATAGTTTATGTTGGCGATTTATACATTTTATAACGCTGCTCTAGTTTCAGGATGTCAGAAACTGCTGTAGTATTTAACCACATACGGTTTCAAGTTGTGTACCACAGTAGCAGAATATAGTTTATGTTGGTGATTATTTCATTTTATAACGCTGCTCTAGTTTCAGGATGTCAGAAACTGCTGTAGTATTTAACCACATATAGTTTCAAGTTATGTACCACAGTTGCAGAATATAGTTTATGTTGGTGATTATTTAATTTTATAACGCTGCTCTAGTTTTAAGGATGTCAGAAACTGCTGTAGTATTTAACCACATATAGTTTCAATTTATGTACCACAGTTGCAGAATATAGTTTATGTTGGTGATTTATACATTTTATAACGCTGCTCTAGTTTCAGGATGTCAGAAACTGCTGTAGTATTTAACCACATATAGTTTCAAGTTATGTACCACAGTTGCAGAATATAGTTTATGTTGGTGATTATTTAATTTTATAACGCTGCTCTAGTTTTAAGGATGTCAGAAACTGCTGTAGTATTTAACCACATATAGTTTCAATTTATGTACCACAGTTGCAGAATATAGTTTATGTTGGCGATTTATACATTTTATAACGCTGCTCTAGTTTTAGAATATCCTAAATTAATACAATATTTAAGCACTCGTTGTTACAAGTTGTGTACAACAGTGAGTTTTACATGTAAATGTAATTGGTTTGCTTAAAGTAATTCGCGGATAAACAGTGTAACAACAAATGGTTTCTGGTGTGTTAGATTATGTTTTGCACCTTTATTACTAGTCTGCATGTTGCTAGAAAAAGTATAATAACACTTTAAATAGTTTTAGCTTAATTTTAAAGTAATAAGAAATTATGTATTAATATGCTAAAACACTCATACTCTGTAGGCCTATTGAAGACTAAGAGTTTCCTAAGCTACATTGTCTGTGTTTGACATTGGACTTAACAACACTGGCCCAGTAGGCTCAATGGACAATAGCATTAACTCCTACAAAGTCTAACTGCGGTCGGCAGCAAACTACACTGTGGATTTAACAACAGAGGCCCAGTAGGCTCACTGGACAATATCATTAGCTCCTACAAAGTCTAACTGCGGTCGGCAGCAAACTACACTATGGTCTGATCTTCATGGTAACAATAGCTTTGATACGATACGGAACTTGGGCTATTGTAGTAAGAGAAATGTATATTTATAATTACTTCTTATACCAAGAACATTAGAGATAGTTTAAACTTAAATACGTGAATACTTTATTACCTTTTAAATAACTGTGTATATACACAGAAAGCAATATGTTTATATTCATGGCTTGGGCTATCTTAAACGATGAGTCTGATGATTCATAGGTATAAATACGAGTATATATGAGTGACCTTGATTCACAATCTTTTCTGTTGTAAATAACTTTTAGAGAGGAACGTGGCAACGGAGATCTTTTATGTGACTTTTAAACAGGATATCTAAATCACAAATAATACTCATTGTAATAAATATTAAATTGATTACCTTATTTATTATTTCATACAATATTTGATGATGTATTTGAGAGATGATTTGAAGAGATGTTTATTTTTGTTTATTTGAATGAAGTATATTTATGTAAATATATGAATTATGCAATTAAAAATAGTATTTCAATAATTGTAAGCCTTTTAAGTAGTTGTGGGAAGAACGTTTTACTCTATCCACAGATTGATGATTCAAGTCTATGATATTTAATATTAAAAGAGTTCTAGTTCAGTAGGCTAGCTATATCTAGGGTGTTCCAATGTCCAAAGATATATAGATTATTAATAGCTATTAAGAAGCTATTAGAAGTCAAAAAGAATAAAGTATATTTTTTTAGTACATAACATGAACAAATAAACAATTGCTCTTTTAGAATACTTCAAGTATGAAGCAAGATTGTTGAATTGTACTTTTGGAAGAATAAATATATATCCACCGTTTCGGATCCTATATGTTTATTATTACTAGCTTTTATGTTACAATTTATTTGTTGTATTTCTATTGTTGTAACATTTTTATGTATGTTTATAGGTAAGTATGAGTTGCATCTATGAATGGATGAAACGTACGTCAATACTTCAATTAACTCAAAAACATCTATCGGCACTTACTCTTAATTCCATACGACATTTCGTAAAGGTGATATCAGTGAAATCACAATCTAAAACGTACTGTAGGAACTTAACCTATGAGTAAATAAACGGCGTCAGTAAACAACACACTCGCTGTGAAACTAAAGCAATAAGCATTGTGTAGTTGTTTTGCCAGAACTCGATCCTAGCTAGTTCAATGATGTGGCTTTCAGTTCAAGTTTGCAGAAACAAACTTATTGTTCTCTAACTGTAAATCTAATACCATTGATAATAGTTTAACTAGTGACTTATGCAAAGTTTCCAAAGAGTAAATTATACTCATATGATTCCTATGCATCACAAAAACTATATTTCTTGAGAGAAACATTATAACTATAACTTAAAGAGTGAAAGGTTACATTAAATATTAATATTGTATGTTTCAGCATAACAATCAACATTAGTCTCTCTCTCGCTCTCCCTCTCAGAAGATAACATCAAGCCGAACTAGCTGGTTATATTGTGTTGATACCATGATCTGTTAATCAACAACTACTAACAATGTAAGTGTTGGGTAGAATCATTGAAGATTACGCTCGATCTTCCCTCTCCCAGAAGTTAACATCAAACTGAGTCAGAGCTAGTGGGTTAACTTGTGTCGAGACATGACGTGTTGTTCAAGAACTACTAACAATGTAAGTGTTGGATAGAATCATTGAAGATTACGATCGATCTTCCCTCTCCCAGAAGTTAACATCAAACTGAGTCAGAGTTAGCGCAGAGGAGTTAACTTGTGTCGAGACGTGACGTGTTGTTCAAGAACTACTGACAATGTAAGTGTTGGGAAGAATCATTGAAGTTAAGAAACAACGTTCCCTCTCCCAGAAGTTAACATCAAACTGAGACGGAGATAGTGGGTTAATTTGTGTCGAGACGTGACGTGTTGTTCAAGAACTACTGACAATGTAAGTGTTGGTTAGACTCATTGAAGGTAACAAACAACGTTCCCTCTCCCAGAAGTTAACATCAAACTGAGACGGAGATAGTGGGTTAACTTGTGTCGAGACGTGACGTGTTGTTCAAGAGAGACTGACAATGTAAGTGTTGGCTAGATTCATTGAAGGTAACAAACAACGTTCCCTCTCCCAGAAGTTAACATCAAACTGAGACGGAGATAGTGGGTTAACTTGTGTCGAGACGTGACGTGTTGTTCAAGAACTACTGACAATGTAAGTGTTGGCTAGACTCATTGAAGGTAACAAACAACGTTCCCTCTCCCAGAAGTTAACATCAAACTGAGACGGAGATAGTGGGTTAATTTGTGTCGAGACGTGACGTGTTGTTCAAGAACTACTAACAATGTAAGTGTTGGTTAGACTCATTGAAGGTAACAAACAACGTTCCCTCTCCCAGAAGTTAACATCAAACTGAGACGGAGATAGTGGGTTAACTTGTGTCGAGACGTGACGTGTTGTTCAAGAACTACTGACAATGTAAGTGTTGGTTAAAATCTATGAAGGTAACAAACAACGTTCCCTCTCCCAGAAGTTAACATCAAACTGAGACGGAGATAGTGGGTTAACTTGTGTCGAGACGTGACGTGTTGTTCAAGAACTATTGACAATGTAAGTGTTGGCTTGATTCATTGAAAGTAACAAACAACGTTCCCTCTCCCAGAAGTTAACATCAAACTGAGACGGAGATAGTGGGTTAACTTGTGTCGAGACGTGACGTGTTGTTCAAGAACTACTGACAATGTAAGTGTTGGATAGAATCTATGAAGGTAACAAACAACGTTCCCTCTCCCAGAAGTTAACATCGAACTGAGACGGAGATAGTGGGTTAATTTGTGTCGAGACGTGACGTGTTGTTCAAGAGAGACTGACAATGTAAGTGTTGGCTAGATTCATTGAAAGTAACAAAAAACGTTCCCTCTCCCAGAAGTTAACATCGAACTGAGACGGAGATAGTGGGTTAATTTGTGTCGAGACGTGACGTGTTGTTCAAGAACTACTAACAATGTAGGTGTTGGGTAGAATCATTGAAGTTAAGAAACAACGTTCCCTCCGCCAGAAGTTAACATCAAACTGAGCCGGAGCTAGTTGGTTAACATGTGTCGAGACGTGACGTGTTACTCAAGAACTACTAACAATGTAGGTGTTGGGTAGAATCATTGAAGTTAAGAAACAACGTTCCCTCCGCCAGAAGTTAACATCAAACTGAGCTGGAGCTAGCTGTTTAACTTGTGACGAGACGTGACTTGTTACTTAAGAACTACCAACAATGTAAGTGTTGGATAGAATCTTTGAAGGTAACGAATAACGTTCCCTCCGCCAGAAGTTAACATCAAACTGAGCCGGAGCTAGTTGGTTAACTTGTGTCGAGACGTGACGTGTTACTCAAGAACTACTAACAATGTAAGTGTTGGGTAGAATCATTGAAGGTAACAAACAACGTTCCCTCTCCCAGAAGTTAACATCAAACTGAGACGGAGATAGTGGGTTAACTTGTGTCGAGACGTGACGTGTTACTCAAGAACTACTAACAATGTAAGTGTTGGATAGAATCATTGTAGTTAACAAAAAAGGTTCCCTCCCCCACAAGTTAACATCAAACCGAGCCGGGGCTAGTAACTTGTGTCGAGACGTGATGTGTTACTCTAAGAACTACTAACAAGATTCATTATGTAGTGTACAATGAGTGGCTTTAACCTGAAACAGCTTAAGTAAGTTCTTTAATTTTGATGTATATTTATTTTACTCTTCTCAAGACGACTTTAATGCATGTTATGTTTAATTTATATTATATTTTGTAATTTTTGCATTTAAGAAACATTTAATAACGAATAATTAATAATATTTATGTCGGATAAAGTAGTAACTTTGTTCTGTAGGGAATATAGATATTTTATGTAAGACAAAGATGAAAAAAGTGAATAATAACGAATACCATGAATGAATGTGAAACTGTAATCTCCCGTTTAACCGAGTAGAACGATTACACTTACAGTGATTTGTAAACCGTCACGATTGAGATCTCAGACCGACTGAAGTGGCTTGGACCGAGGTGGATCTCCCCATAAACTACGGCAGTACTGCGGTAATAAACCTGATCGCATCGACTTATAGTCAGCTACCTCACTTATATATGTTCCTCTCATTTCTGATAGACCCGTTCCAATAAATCGTTATAATCTTCAGGGAATACTCAAATATATACAGAGAGCGGTCGTTGTTTTCAGTGCTTGGCGACGTTTTAGCTCGTAAATTTGTGTTACTACTAATTTTACTATCTGAAGTTACGCAGCCTGTTGATTGCGTAAAATCTCTACGCAGCCTGTTGATTGCGTACAGCCTTTACGCTGCCTGTTGATTGCGTACTGCCTTTACAACCTGTTGATTGTGTACATCCTGTTGATTGTGTACATCCTGTTGATTGCGTACAATCTCTACACAGCCTCTTGATTGCGTACAATCTCTACACAGCCTGTTGATTGCGTAAAACCTCAACACAGCCTGTTGATTTCGTACAGCTTTTACGCAGCCCGTTGTTGCGTACTACCTGTTGATTGCGTACAGCCTGTTGATTGCGTACAACCTCTACACAGCCTATTAATTGCGTACAATCTCACGCAGCTTGTTGGTTGCTAAATTGCATGATTTGAAATTATGACTAATGTCACCATTTAGCAATATGTCATCATTTTCTTATATTCTTATCATTTATCTATATTAATTCTTAAATTTATTAATATGGTTTTTAACTTTAGAGCTGTTCTATATTTATATTGAATTTAACATTTCCACGTGTTCAGTAAAATATAACGACCTTCATATCTTCCGGTGCGAAAATGTCAACATTATGGCGAAACTAATGTATAAATGTTTATAGTACAAAGAGAGGATTAATATTAGTACAGTCTGTGTTCGTGGACTAGTTTCAATATTCAGAACCATCGAATGTTCCCCTCACAATGACAGGACCACGTGACTCATAATTATGAAGTATTCCAGTCTGTTATCCCAGTTTCTATATTGTATTGTAAAATGCGGCCAGACTCTTTTCTTTAAGCGCTGTGGGTGTAATCAGATAATAAACAGCCCTTTGTGTGTCTGTCGGCGTGGAAAATTGCCTAGAATTTTCTCTCTTTGTAAAGTCAAATAATTACAAGAGCTATTACTATTAGTAGATATCAAACTATTAACAGATTAATAATTTAGATAGTGAATTATATGAGTAGAATTTATACGTAGAAAACACTATGCAAAAATTGTTATATTATAATCGATGTTTTAAAATATAAAACAAAATTAAATCCTCAAAATACCTGTTATATTGTTTCTAAGTAAGATATACTACATAATTGTAGAGTATAAGTAAAAACCGGGCTAAGTGCCAAAAAGTTACTTTTGAGATAATCGATAAAAACTGCATATAACTGTCATAATTAAATATTTTTTTAACTATAATATATTAAATAAAAAATATACATCACTACTAATAGTATCAGTGAAGAATGCATTATATACCATGGCAATAGTAAAGAAAAAAAATATTGAATTCGACTTTTTTTGAAAAGGGGTATGTCACAACTTACTGAGGTAAAAACCGGGCTAAGTGCCACATTTAACTTCGGGCTATTTCATTCAACTTACTGATGTAAAAAGAGGGCTAAGTACCAAACAAATGTTACTAAAAAACCAGAAAAATGAAAGAGGAAGCAAACGTCATGTAGTTTAAAAATAATACAGGTTAAAAAGACAAACAATTATAATTTTTTACCAGTTTAATTATTTTAAACTTTTACTCAAAAAACTCGATAGTATATTAATACACTAAACTAAAGTTAACAGTCAGGAACACTGACACTTTTAGGCAGTTAAATTATTATAAAAGTCTTTGTTCTCTTCTTTGAGGTAAGGTATCATCTTTTTCAGGTCTTCTTTTTTATTCTTTAGTTAATCGGTTTATTGTTTGCAAAGTGGATAGGTTTTGCAAGATGTCCTCTTCCTTAACCCCCTTTTTGAACACATTTATTTCAAGCCAAGTTTCAATATCAGTCCATGATTTTTTCACAAATACTATACCTGGTTTTGTTCTTGTAATTTTTAGCCATTGGACTTTGGATATTTCCAATTTCTTTGTATTCAGGCAATTGTTACTACTTTCCTTAAAATCAAAAAAGTCATCTTCATCCATAAGTGTGGCAAAAAATTGCTTTTTGTGGGAGGCACTTGAACTATGTCTAGTGGGAGTTCACACCTACTTACTCTCTTTTTTTTTCTCGATGAGCGCAAAGTCTCGATCACAAGAAAGATATTAATGGCCTGACACAAGATATTTATGTTCAATTTCATCAAAGATACCCACGAAAAACTAAATAATTCCATAAAAACAGCAACATTTTGTTTTTATTTTGTCCCCCACAGTTGTCACTCCAAACAATCAATTTATTTTTGTGGGTTATTTTGTTCAAGACTTCTTTCAACAAACAAGATGCTATTTCATTAGCTCCTCTGCCTGTTATACCCTCATGCCACACAAACATAAAAGACTGATTGTTGTCGCCCATAGTAATGGCAAGGTTGTAGCACGATAGCTGGCGGAGGTAGTACATTTGTGAGTGTGACAACGTTGGTATTGAAAAATACCTGCTGAAGGTCGAACCGAGATAGTACATGTGTCACTATTCGGGTTTCTGTGAATTTTCATGGTCTTTTTTTTCATTTCAAGCCTCGCCTTTCAGCCTTTCTATGATAAATTTCAAGGTCCTTTTTGTATTTAGCTTTGTTGGGACCTGATCATTTTTTATTTTGCTATTCAGCAAGTCACAAGTTTCCACAAGTGTCCTTTCTGGGTCTTTGAAATCTTAATTTTGGAAAGTTTTTTTTTTACCGTATCTGTGTAAAAAATCCATAAGTAATATTACAGTTAGGGTATATTTCCTTAAAAGCCCAAGAACAGTTTGCTGTAGTTTAAATCCTGGCTTAGATATTCTGGAGTTTTTTGCTCTTGTGTAATGGCTCTCCTCTTTAGGTAAGTTGTTTATATATTCTATAATACGGTTTTCATCGTTTATAGTATACTTTCTATGTTTTTTGCTTCTTATTACCTCGACGTTCAGTGTACACGATATCACCCCTTTTCTTTGCGTTCACTAAAGTTTCCACACGCCGTTTGGTAATGCCATGGATCTCTAAGAATGTTTTTTTACAAACTTGAATAGTTTTCAACCCTTTCCATTAGGAATAGTATAACAGATAGTTTTTGCTTGTTTACGGCTCTCAACAGCTGCTGTGTAGTTCCCATTACGCCGACATCCCATTAAATATGAGTTTTGTTTTGAATTGTCACTAATGTCATATAAATCATTAAATAATTTTAACTTTTGTTCCAGTGTGGCCTCATTACACTTATATCTGCATTTGAAAAACACCTGCAACAAACATAAATGCATTAGAGACATATTTATAATATTGTCTCTAATAACCTTTATGTTTGCTTACTCTTTCACACATAAAAAGTAATTAAATGAGATACATAATTAAGTAGAGTCAAACGTTTGTTGTACCCAACATATGTTAAAAAAAACAACTTAATTCTACATAATACAATTCTTATAACCAACATACCTCATCTGGAGGAGGTTGCTTTGCTTCAACTACTAGGCTATTACCAATATACTCTTGCCCTGAAGCCCTCATTTTTGCTTGAAATTCACTAAAACCGACCTTCACCCTTTGCTCGTCTCTTACACTTGATAATACTAAAGGCACATCCATTATGGATAACACAAACTCAATCTAATCACAATGTAAAGCGGTAACACACACTCCTCATACAGTGGTTAGAAAGCCTGTGGCAAAAAACATAACCTGCAAAACACGTGTAGTCTGGCGTGTGTTGCGCGCGGCACTTGACTCGGTTTTTACTGATGTCACCCTTGAACATAGCCCATGCGCATTCTAGCGGCAAGGATTTGAACGAATTATTGATTTTTCTTGACATAGCCCGGTTTATACTGTATTGGGGTTGGCTTATAGCACACATTTTGATACTAAACTAAACTCAATTTCTTAATTTTTTGGCACTTAGCCCGGTTTTTACTTATACTCTACAATTAACATTTACTATAGCAAATAACTTGTATAACCAGTCAAATCTGTATTGTATTGCGTCAATAGTATAGTAGTTCGTTTGTGGTTAAATATTGCATAATATTTATAAACTCCAATTGCTTTACATAATGTTCGTAGACACCTTTTTCGGTTCTCTTATGAAAAGAAGCTTGGAAAATTGTATCTAGTCGTTTAAGGACCTTTGCGCTGCTTCTGGGGTGACAGGATATTTTGGGAGTTAGGGCTGCTTCCTGTCTAGATTCACGAAGAAAAGTTTAGGGCATTAATCTCAAGTCATGTCCCCTAGGAAGAAAAAATTAACTTACAATAAGTTTTTTTATATATGGACTAAATTTAAAAACTGATTATGGAAAAACTTAAATCCCGTCTAATTTAAACAATTTCACTACAAAACTCAATTTTTATAGCATCCGTTTTAAAATTTATGTAAACATATAAAAATATTCATGGTGTTCACAAAAGGGTGTTACGCACTTCTGTGGCCGATTTTACTCATTATTGCAAACAAAACACTCCGATAAACATAGCAGCTAACCGCCATTTTGTATGTTTTTAAATAAAAAATTAATATATTTAAAACTAGTAAAACTACAGTTCCCAAACTTTGCGGATAAGTATATTGTAATTAAGAGGTAAGCTTAAAAACTACAAATAGCTGATACCTCTCAACTGAAACGCGTTTTTTCTGCTCCCGGTTTGTGCAAGTGTATCTTTAAAGTGATCATGCTCGCTTATTTGTTGACGGCTTTCCTAGAAAAACAGTACCGTTAAAATTTTTATAAAAATTACAAAATATTCGATATTTTATATTTTATAACTATACTGGTTTTTGTTATCTTACTTCAGCAATTTTTAACAGTTATTTTGTTAGTATAACAGCAAATCTCGCTACTTTCAACTTTCTTCATAATTAATTATACCTGTTTGCAAAGTTTGGTATCTATAGGGTTAATAGTTTTAGAGGCATTATTTTTTATACAAAATTCAAAATGGCGGTTATCGGCTAAACAAAACATTTCTCGTCCTATGTTTTTATGATTTCTTTTAGATTGATGAATACCATCGGCTACAGAGGCTTGTGACAAGGTTTGTGAACACCCTGTATACTGTGCCAATTTAATAATAATTTGAATATTTTTAAACCTGTATTTATTAATATGATTTATAATAAATGTATTTAAACTGTTTGTTTTTAATAATTTTTTAATATAAACGTAGCCCAACTACACAAAAACAGAACCTTAAGACATTAAATAAAAAATTGGTATGTTATCCTTGAGGAAGATATGATTTGTGTTTTTGATTCTTGTTATAAAAGGATATGAGACTACGGCAACTTCCGTTCTTCTATTTTTGAAATAATTTAAAGTAAAGTGTGAACAGGTCACCTTACTTGCATTCCTTTGTAGGCTTTTCTAGTAGACATTTATGATTTATGATCCCAAGTAGTAAGATCAGTTGAAATAGAAATGATAAATGATAATTTTCGTATCCCATTTTATCTCACTGCACCACACCTACATTGTGTATACTACCCCCTCTCCCCTCACCCCTTACTTTGCAGGTTGCGGCAGCTAGCTCGGTTGTGGGTTGGCTCATCATAACTCAATAACTTACCTAACAATAAATTGTGGCTGCAAGGTTGGTAACACTGTGGGTTGGGGTTAACAGCCGCAAGTCTTGTATGTCGACATAAATTATGGCAAAGTTTTTGAAATATTCCTAGTTTAATACTTACCACGGTTTAATTAGAAATTATTGTCATCATTGTTAGAAGCGCGAGGGATAAATGATATCTGTGACGTAATAGCTATATTTTAAGCTAATTAAAGTGCGGATTAACTGATATTATACACAGTTCTAAATTGATCATTGTTATATTACTAAACAAGCATTAAAGATTTGTTTAATTAATTACTTGATTATGGGATTGTACGTTATACACAATCAAAGCTGGTGTAGGTGTTTTTGTGGTTGAATCAATAAAATTAATAGGGTTACCAAATTAACTTCCAAAATAGTGAAATACGATGTGTTGTCAATTTAGTACAAAATATAACTAAGATAGTTAATTATTCTTGCTAAAGGCTGAGTGGTTATCTGATTTTACGCGCAACATCAATTCCACACCGTGTAGAAGATTTTTTGTTCTGATAGGAAAAAGAGCTAAGAAATTACTCTTAGTATTATAAGGACCTTTGCGCTGATTCTTTAGTGAGAGGATATTCTGGATGGATAAGGTTGGGAGTAGAGGCTGCCTCCTGTCGATATTCATGAAGAAGGGTTTAGGGCACTAATCTCAAGTCATGTCCTCTCGGAAGAAGGAGAAGCCATCTTTGAATCAGTCTTTCCAGTCAAAGCAGGCAGGGAGTGGCACACCCTTATGTCTAGGCTGGTAAGAGCCTTTGAATCTTAGGGAACGAACCCTACCAACTCCAACAGTTATCACCTGCAGTAGAGTAGACCTATCTAACTACTCTTACACCCCAGAATCCGGAAATTTGCGTTTAGTGATGTGGCGGTCCTGGACATCCATCAGGTTTTCCAGATTTAAGAAACACGTTGTTTTTTTTGTGCACAGTGTGAGTTCAACTGGAAGATATAAACCAGCCAGAAGTGAACTCTCCGGAGGAAAGCATAGATGTTGGTGAGGATCTGTGGATCGTTTTCATATTACATATGTGGTATTTTGAGGTACTGAGCTTTGTAATTGTAGAGGTATTGTAAAGTCTATATCAAAGTAGTGTTTAACTGTAAATAGTCCTTACATACCGCACTACTATTTTTAACTTCATTTCTTTCTTCACAGGCTATGTTATTCAGTAACTTAAAACTTACTTCTTATCTGTGCAAGTTTCTTCAGTCTTCCACACTCACTTTTATACAGTATCCCACTTTTGCTTGTGCTGGTGTGGTGTGTGATTATGTTTCTCGTACTCGTGACTTATTGTCAGGACTTGCATCCTGTGCAGTGACAACGTCTGGACTGGACTCCAAGCACTTTTTGGTAAATTTGAACCTTTTTCTTACCCTCCTTTACTTCGTTCTATTCTTTATTTTTGTATGTATTATTACCTCCCCCACCTGACGAAGAGGATAGATTCCAATCCTTCGAAACGTTGTGTTATAACTTTTTCTAACATGTAACGATGGAAAATTGTAAGAATGTTTAAAACATCCATAAATATACTAAAGTAGAAATTCTATAGAGCAATATATTAAATATCATATGATAGAAATTTACAGAGACGTAAATATAAAAAGATTAGTTAAACCTAGCAGGGTTGCAATAATACCCATTGCCTGCAGACCAACGTCCTAATTAAAATTGCCTCACTTAATTGTAATCCAAATTACACTATTTAAGTACCATTGCCAATGTATTAAGATTGTGCCTCCCTATTTATGGTACTTAATGAGAAAAGATTGATCTGTCAGATACATGAGCGCATAATTAATTATGTGGAATTGTTAATGATCATTTTCAGTAAATAAATGTATTAAACGATATACACATAATATTTATGAATGTGTATATGTATGTAATGTGTATGTGTATATGTTTGTATATGTATATTTATGGAACCATATATGTATGATTGTTGTTGCATTTAGTTATTTAAAACTCAGTGTCAACAGTTTATAGCATTTTTGTGAAAGCTTGATTTATTTGAGTGGTTTACGTAAGATATGAAATGGAAACTAGTTTCTCGCTGCTTAGTTTGTGAGTCGGATGCTAGGAGAGGATAATTGAATTTTCAACTAGACATTCATCTTACCTCAGCTTTCACTTTCATATTTGTAGCAGAGCCTTACCGTGTTTATTGCATTCCTATTAACAAGAGGATTTAAGATTTAATGTTCATAAGCTCCACACCCGCTCATATTAATCAATGGTTTTCCTTAATATTAAAAATGCGATAACAAAGTACTATATAACTTTATGGTTTAATATAATGTTTCCGAATTAGATTCTGATTTGCTTTAAAATAATATCCAGGTAAAAATGTCATAACTAATGAGAAAATTATATGAAATATTGTTTTATGTGCTACAAGAAAAGATAATGAGGACTATAAAAATATAAAAACTTCTTTAAGATGACTTTTTTGCCTTCTAGTGAAAATATTGGATATCGTCCCAAAAAGATTCATCTGTAAATATAAATGTAATCGATCCTAATAAACATTTTTTTATTAAATTATATACAAATATATAAAATTATGCTTAAATTTAAAAATATTTAACACAAATAAAAAGTGATTATTGATTGATATTGAATTTTTTTAATTTATATAATTTATTAAATAGTAAAAATATAAAATTTGCAGAAGTAACATTTAATGTTTTGAAGTAACAGTCATAAAAATATATTTTCTAAACTTATACGTAAACTTACACGTAAATAGCATAGTATGCATGTAGAACATACATTTGTATTTAAAATAACAAAGGTCATGTTCTTGTTCGTGTATTGTAACAATGAAGAGTTTTTTTATTTTTGTTAAGTCTTATATTTAATTATTGTGTTTAAATAAATTACGAGCATTCAAACTAAACTAAGCAGGATAATTTACACTAAATCTAATTAAATCAGTGTCCTCTTAATTTCGTTTCCGTCGCCCAAAGCTTTGTAAAATTTAAATTCACGCTATTTATATCTACGTGGAGTAATTTAAAAGCGGAGTACTATTATTGCCTGGAGATAAAGATCTGGGAATTAATTAATTCTAAACTATGAAATCTAATCGTTATGTTCAAAATGTTATCTACCATATTCAATACCAATGAGAACCCTTAGTCCTCTAACATCAATACAGAAAAGGCAGGAAGCTGACACATTGTTTTCCTTATAATCAAATATATGTTGATTTAAAATTATTTTTGTAACACTTTATGTTCCAAATAATTGAAATAGGTACGGTGTTATCATTCAACTCAAAATCAATTCTTATCATTCTTAAGTAAAGTGATTATATAAATTACCATGTACATAAAGTAATATATAAAATTTGTAAAAATATACATTACGAATTTATTATGAAACAACATTACAAAAATATTATTTTCTAAAATTAATGATTTTATTTCTTTAGATAACCAGTTAGACTATTTAATCAGTTAAAAAAGGCCTTAACCACTAGAATTTTGTTGTGGAGTAATAAACTTCTTTACAATTACTAAAAGATTTGTTAAGATTTCTAATTGAACATTTTAAACTACAAAAGGTACAGTTTTTATTTTTATCTATCATAAAAAAATCGTCGTATACGATGCCATATAGAAGGTATATCCGGTCCTATCTCCAGCCAGCGATATGGGTACAGTGCAGGTAATGGCGTGGAAAACATTTGTTTTGCCTGAATTTATTGTGACACCCGGACAGGTTCTCACGCATTAAACTGTCGAAAATCTCTATATATTGAATAATGTTGTTTTCGATTTTTTTACCTTTTTCCAATTCAATACGCATTTTGCACTAGTACAATTTGAATAATACTCAGAGGAAGTTGGTCAAATTTATGGTACGGTAAACTAAATTCTTAGTAATTGCTTATTAAAAAAAGCAGGAGAAATTGAATAGTAATAACTCCAACACAAATAGTCCCTTATTTAATATTGTGAACTTATTTGTAATACAATTGTTTATTAAAATTCAAATGATTTAAAGTTCTGCTGATGAATACAGTTCAGAGGATTTTATTTTTGAGTTTAAAAAATACACATATTGGCCACTTTTAGTACATAGCGTTATTACTATCTGATCAGTAGCAAACCCAAATATCCCCAGCTAGAATATCTTTACAGCGGACTTCACGAGATATTGTATTAGTTCCTGCCAATGTCTATTCATGTTTATAATGCTCCTAAGTAATTTTGTAATAAAGCTACTAGATGATCAATAGCAAACCCAAATATCCCCAGCTAGAATATCCTTACAGTGGACTTCACAAGACATTGTATTAGTTCCTGTCAATGTCTATTCATGTTTATAATGCTCCTACGTAATTTTGTAATATAGCTACTAGATGATCAGCAGCAAACCCAAATATCCCCAGCTAGAATATCCTTACAGTGGACTTCACAAGACATTGTATTAGTTCCTGTCAATGTCTACTCATGTTTATAATGCTCCTACGTAATTTTTCAATACAGCTACTAGATGATCAGTAGCAAACCCAAATATCCCCAGCTAGAATATCCTTACAGCGGACTTCACAAGACATTGTATTAGTTCCTGTCGATGTCTATTCATGTTTATAATGCTCCTACGTAATTTTGTAATACAGCTACTAGATGATCAGTAGCAAACCCAAATATCCCCGGCTAGAATATCCTTACAGCGGACTTCACAAGACATTGTATTAGTTCCTGTCGAATGTCTATTCATGTTTATAATGCTCCTACGTAATTTTGTTACAGCTACTACTAGATGATCAGTAGCAAACCCCAAATATCCCCAGCTAGAATATCCTTACAGCGGACTCCACAAGACATTGTATTAGTTCCTGTCGATGTCTATTCATGTTTATAATGCTCCTACGTAATTTTGTAATACAGCTACTAGATGATCAGTAGCAAACCCAAATATCCCCAGCTAGAATATCCTTACAGCGGACTTCACAAGACATTGTATTAGTTCCTGTCGATGTCTATTCATGTTTATAATGCTCCTACGTAATTTTGTAATACAGCTACTAGATGATCAGTAGCAAACCCAAATATCCCCAGCTAGAATATCCTTACAGCGGACTTCACAAGACATTGTATTAGTTCCTGTCAATGTCTATTCATGTTTATAATGCTCCTACGTAATTTTGTAATACAGCTACTAGATGATCAGTAGCAAACCCAAATATCCTCAGCTAGAATATCCTTACAGTGGACTTCACAAGACATTGTATTAGTTCCTGTCAATGTCAATTCATGTTTATAATGCTCCTACGTAATTTTGTAATACAGCCACTAGATGATCAGTAGCAAACCCAAAATCCCCAGCTAGAATATCCTTACAGCGGACTTCACAAGACATTCTATTAGTTCTTGTCGATGTCTATTCATGTTTTTAATTCTCCTACGTAATTTTGTAATACAGCTACTAGATGATCAGTAGCAAACCCAAATATCCCCAGCTAGAATATCCTTACAGCGGACTTCACAAGACATTCTATTAGTTCTTGTCGATGTCTATTCATGTTTTTAATTCTCCTACGTAATTTTGTAATACAGCTACTAGATGATCAGTAGCAAACCCAAATATCCCCAGCTAGAATATCCTTACAGCGGACTTCACAAGACATTGTATTAGTTCCTGTCAATGTCTATTCATGTTTATTATGCCCCTACGTAATTTTGTAATAAAGCTACTAGATGATCAGTAGCAAACCCAAATATCCCCAGCTAGAATATCCTTACAGCGGACTTCACAAGACATTGTATTAGTTCCTGTCGATGTCTATTCATGTTTATAATGCTCCTACGTAATTTTGTAATACAGCTACTAGATGATCAGTAGCAAACCCAAATATCCCCAGCTAGAATATCCTTACAGCGGACTTCACAAGACATTGTATTAGTTCCTGTCAATGTCTATTCATGTTTATAATGCTCCTACGTAATTTTGTAATACAGCTACTAGGTGATCAGTAGCAAACCCAAATATCCCCAGCTAGAATATCCTTACAGCGGACTTCACAAGACATTGTATTAGTTCCTGTCAATGTCTATTCATGTTTATAATGCCCCTACGTAATTTTGTAATACAGCTACTAGATGATCAGTAGCAAACCCAAATATCCCCAGCTAGAATATCCTTACAGGGGACTTCACAAGACATTGTATTAGTTCCTGTCAATGTCTATTCATGTTTATAATGCTCCTACGTAATTTTGTAATACAGCTACTAGATGATCAGTAGCAAACCCAAATATCCCCAGCTAGAATATTCTTACAGCGGACTTCACAAGACATTGTATTAGTTCCTGTCAATGTCTATTCATGTTTATAATGCTCCTACGTAATTTTGTAATACAGCTACTAGATGATCAGTAGCAAACCCAAATATCCCCAGCTAGAATATCCTTACAGCGGACTTCACAAGACATTGTATTAGTTCCTGTCAATGTCTATTCATGTTTATAATGCTCCTACGTAATTTTGTAATACAGCTACTAGATGATCAGTAGCAAACCCAAATATCCCCAGCTAGAATATCCTTACAGCGGACTTCACAAGACATTGTATTAGTTCCTGTCAATGTCTATTCTTGTTTATAATGCCCCTACGTAATTTTGCAATACAGCTACTAGATGATCAGTAGCAAACCCAAATATCCCCAGCTAGAATATCCTTACAACGGACTTCACAAGACATTGTATTAGTTCCTGTCAATGTCTATTCATGTTTATTATGCCCCTACGTAATTTTGTAATACAGCTACTAGATGATCAGCAGCAAACCCAAATATCCCCAGCTAGAATATCCTTACAGCGGACTTCACAAGACATTGTATTAGTTCCTGTCAATGTCTATTCATGTTTATAATGCTCCTACGTAATTTTGTAATACAGCTACTAGATGATCAGTAGCAAACCCAAATATCCCCAGCTAGAATATCCTTACAGCGGACTTCACAAGACATTGTATTAGTTCCTGTCAATGTCTATTCATGTTTATAATGCTCCTACGTAATTTTGTAATACAGCTACTAAATGATCAATAGCAAACCCAAATATCCCCAGCTAGAATATCCTTACAGCGGACTTCACAAGACATTGTATTAGTTCCTGTCAATGTCTATTCATGTTTATAATGCTCCTACGTAATTTTGTAATACAGCTACTAGATGATCAGTAGCAAACCCAAATATCCCCAGCTAGAATATCCTTACAGTGGACTTCACAAGACATTGTATTAGTTCCTGTCAATGTCTATTCATGTTTATAATGCTCCTACGTAATTTTGTAATACAGCTACTAGGTGATCAGTAGCAAACCCAAATATCCCCAGCTAGAATAGTCCTTACAGGGGACTTTACAAGACATTGTATTAGTTCCTGTCAATGTCTATTCATGTTTATAATGCCCCTACGTAATTTTGTAATACAGCTACTAGGTGATCAGTGGTAAATACTTAGAGCTAGGCCTAGAAGCTTCTTGATTTCCATTTCACGTGAATGCATATTGTTTTAAAATACTCACTTGAATATACGTGCTGTTGTCAAGTTGATAATTAATAAACTTTCTAATGATAGTTGGTTAGTAAGTTCTTATAATAATTAATATAAAATAGTGCCCAGCATGTATTACTTTTACTTACAAGGTCAATGTTACACTACATTTTTCATTATAACGTATTTTAGAAATGATAATCAGGACATATACAGTATATAATTAAAAATAATATACAAGAAGCTCATGTAAACAACTTTGAAATTACAATAGTGTAGTAGTAGACGATATGAAATAGACATCTTAAATGTGCACATCATTGCCAATTTCAATATAATAAAATTACAATCCACTTCAATATTGGATTGCGTGTTTATACGACCACAAGATTATAATTTTATGTTTGCATATTATAAAAGCATTAGTGCAAACTAAATTAAGAAAAACCAATACCATATTATATACTCATATAATTAGTTTGAAGATTTAATAACGTCGGTGTGATTATAAAGCTTGCAATTTATGAAACTAATGAAGTAAACAGATAATTATGGTAAGCAATCAACAAAATTAATATTGTATGTTTCAATAACGTTTAGTAATTATATTACTTCTATCCAAAGTTGTTTAATACATACACCTCCAATTACAAGAATTAACCAAAATATCCGTTTATTCGAGCACTAGGTAATAATTACTTGTTAAGTAAAATACACATTTAAATATGGATAGAATATGAGTAGACAATATACATGTGGAATGTTACAGAGTGACTAAGGAAAATATGGCCGGAAAAGTCACTGGCGGGATAAGAGTAGATGATAACGCCGTATTGACCCATTTTAATCTTTCCAACATCCATATACTGAGTAGGTATATGAGGACCTTTGATGGTGAAGTAGATTTCAGATCTAATAAAAATAATTTTTAAATCATATACTACTTCTATCTCTTGTAAGTTGTAAGGAGACAATATAAAATATATATTTATTTTAAAATCTGCACTTTGCAAACATGTGATTTGTGAATTACTTGCAATGTTTGCGAAAATACAATCTGGTCTAATTTTAGATTGAAGCATGTTGGGTAAATCTCTCTCTATAGCTAAGATTCTTTTAACGTATAAGGTAAATAAATAGATTTATTTTTAGTTATACATGTATATGTATGTTAGTTTAATTTTTTACGAGGTTAAGTGTTAGAGAGGACTTTATAGTCCTAACTTCGCCCCTAATAAAGACATTTTTAATTTCATTTCATTTTATATAGATTGGCCTATTTTGGTTCCAAAACTATCATACAGTGGTGATTGAAAAATAGGTAATAAGGTCCTCTCTTCTTCTATTTTACTTATAACACCGGTTAAATAATAAACAATTTACTTTAAAAATATAGATATTAATATTTATTTAAGTTTGTTTGAAAAATTGCAGATCTTTCATGAACATTAAGAAAATCTATTAAAAAATATTACTTTGTAATTTAAAAAATTTTAGGGTTTTTGGTTCAGGATGAACTAATCCTCGTGTAAAATTAGTGAAGTTTTATGATCTAATACTGAATAGAATAAAATAGAGTTATGTGTTATTATGATTACATAAAAATTTAAACATGTTCATCTTAAAACGTTATGTTTTTACGCACCGTAAGATATCTGATTGAACTGTAAGCTTTGTCATCTTTTATATAAAAATATAATCTGAGATGAAAGCTCTCCGTTATTGGTAGAAAAGTACAATATAAAAGTAGCTCGCTCCAAGGAATATTCATATCGGAACTAATATCTGTCGTAGACTGTTCCACCATACTCAGTTTCTTGCTTATTTTGAATATTATTTTCTAAAAGAATATCAGGGGTTGGATCTTCGTCTTCCTCGCTTTTCATATCAAGGCATCTGTATCAAATATTTTTCAAGATCCCGGAGATTACTTAAAGTGTTTTTCGTACTACAGCGGGTGAGGTATGGTCTGGACCTTGTTGAGTGTCTTAGAGGAACATGTTTGTACTCGATTCTCTAGAAAAACCTTGTTACAAGGTGTGTATAAGATTTACTCTGTTGGAATGCCTTCTGCATGGAACTAGTATGCAGAATAAGGTAAGCGCTGGCTGCTAAAGAAGATGCTCCGTGTGTCTTCTTGGACATTGAAGGAGCTTTTGGCAACACTTGCACCCAGAAAAATGATGATGCAGTCGTAGGACACGGCACGGTGACTTAATCTTTGACTTCTAACCAAGAGGTGATTATTTTCTCTCATCTAAGGGCAACGGCCATTGGAAGTACGAAAAGAGAGTTTTATCACTATTGAACTTTACTACATTAATAATGTTGTATTTGCACAAGGGTACAAAGATGGTATTGAAAATTAGGTTTAACAAAACAACATTGAACTAATGTCTGATATTCTTGACCTGCTGGGAAACAGGCGTGAACACTGATCGCTAATCCTGCTAAAGCTGCTGGTGTCTTCTCGAAGTGGCATTGTTTCTTGTTTCCTAAATCGTTCTGCAACTGAATCCTGGGTTTCCATGAAGTGCTGTATTAATCCTGTATCCCACGATATCGTGGTCAGGGAGTTCCCTAAAGAGGTGTAGGTAAACATTATATATACTTTAGTATGTGTAAGCATTTATTTTTGAAAACAGATTTATCAATCTTTGTTACAAAACAAACTTAATTCACAAGGTATTTAGTTATTTGTTTTCACTAAGCCATTTCAAATTAGTTTTTGATGTCTTAGTTTATTGAGAGTTGACATGTTTTATTTATAAAACAACTAGCACAATTTCTATGCAACATTATGTGTATTTGATTGAATAGCGCTCACGGTTTCTGTACCACTTTAACTATTTTATACTAATTTAGAGGAATTCCAAAGTCGAAATTCATAGCTTTCTTATTGTAAGCACTTGTGATTTAATACGATAGAATCCTGTGATATTAGAATTAGTCATACCTCATGCATTAGGTACCCTATTTTAAATGTGCATGATTTAAGATGTCTAAAGGTTTAAGCGCAAATTTGAGTAATTCTTATTTTATGTTTTGCACTTCTAATTCAAAGTTATTATGCTTCCAACGGAAAGGGTATGTTGTTTATTTTGCCCCGAGAAACTATATTGGTTGAATATTAATGAGTTGAATTGGTTTATTTCCAAAAGTTTACATTTCAATGGCCCCTAAGTACAACACTTGTCAGCGGGGTCCAAATTAAACTATCTTAACTAAACTATACAAAGCGTTTATTACATTACGTATCAAAATTGGCACTTATTATATTGTTAAAGATTACAAAAAAAATTTCTCCATACATGTTTTTTTTTCTCTTTACATTTTAAACGATAAACACTGATAAAACCTGCCTCTTAACTCTTAAAATTAAGTTCATGTTCCTAACTGTCAAATTTGCACTGGTTGTATAGTGTGATTGGATTGTATGATTTCGATTCAGAACCAGTCGATGTCCTATCCAATTCCAATTGGTATGATACAAGAATAAATACACCCTCCCTTCAGGCGTTCCTTGTTCCGCCGTTCCGCCACTACCAGTGTTTATCTCTGCAATTGCAATGCACGTGCAATTCTAGCATGAATCTTGCTCTAATTATCAAAGTTCATTTTAGTAGACTATACATAAATAAATAAATATGTAAATTTATTTCACTTATGTGTAACATTCATATAATTAAAAATATATGTGAACGTGTCTGTTTGCTTAGTTAGTCCGTGATGTATGTTTTGTGTTATCCCTGTGCTAACCTAAATGTGTTTTTGGTATTTTGTTATTGTGAATGTGCTATTGCGCACGGGTGTTATTGTTGTTGTGTTTTGAAATATTTATATAATGATAATAATTAATTTTCCTACTCCTTCCAATGAGTAAGTTATACTATATTGCATATTGTATCGTGATCCTCGCTATCCCCCAGGAAGGAGCGCTTCCGTCTCCAGCAGGGAATATTACACATAGTCCACCTTCTTGAATGATGAACTCTTGCACATGATCTTTAATCACAAATCTAAAACAATTTTCTTTGAATAGACCTTTAAGCTTGTCGAACAACCAATTGACGAGAGTGTTTCAATTGCAGAAGCAATGAGCGATTCTAATAATCGTTAATTTGAATTTCAGAGAGTCAAGTAGAAAATACTTAAAAGATTTCGGTCTTTGACTCTTCCAAGGCTCTACATTTTCTAATCAACTCTGTTCCCCCATTAAAACGCGCCAAGACATTCATTCGTATGAGTCCAAAAGAAGAGGAAACACTACCCAACTGGTAAACACAGAAACGGTGGTTTATGAACGTCTGCCATCACAGGAAGATGTTCATTTAATCAACAAAGCTGCCCAATATGATAAAGAATGTCGTGACATCCCAAGTATTAAAGACTCGTTTGAAACGCTTTCTAGCGTCACAAGCATTTTTATAATGTTACTGAGGTTTTGGTATTTGTCTGGGAGATCACACCAATCACGAGATTTACTTATATTCTTCGATGTAGGTGGAAAGATGGCGAATATATAATGGATGCATGAATGTTGAATTGAATGTTATTTGTTTGTGTGATCCTGATGTAGTAAAATGTACAAAATTTTAGCTCTGAACTCACGAATTGAATTTTGCTACATGTAAATCATTTATTTTGCAAAAAAGATTGATTGGTTGATTGATTGATAGTGGGGTTTAATGATTCAAGGGTAGTGAATCTCATCCACCAGTCTAGCTTGAATGACATACTTTAAAAAAAAACCCCCTTGGCTCCAAAAGATAGAAAATGTTATGAATTTTTAGGATTATGGGTATCAGGTCATGCAGGAAGCTGGAGGT
Source organism: Homalodisca vitripennis (assembly GCF_021130785.1). Lineage (NCBI taxonomy): Eukaryota > Metazoa > Arthropoda > Insecta > Hemiptera > Cicadellidae > Homalodisca > Homalodisca vitripennis. The sequence continues at coordinate 239,816,011 of NC_060207.1, read as the reverse complement.
CCCTGTGTGTCTTTGTGTATGATCGTTATTCAACCACAGATGAAGTACCTCGATGCCCTGTGCTTGTCAGAATAATGGTCTCTTATATTTTGAGAACGAAAATCATGTTTGAATCACGTGAAATAATGTGGAAAAAAAGGGCATATTAATTGGGAAACTTGAATCTTCCCATCAACCATAACGGACCCCATTAACCATTCAATGGGATTTTAAGTATGTACATCCTTTAAGTATATCACGAAACTAGATGCACACTAAAAATATTAGAAGATAGAGAACGCTACTGGGCCTTCAGGATCATTCGAGGACTTGTTTGTTATTCAATTAATCAATAGAGATAACCTGGAATATCTCTATAAGCAGGTGTTTATCTTGTATTTTAGGTTTTCTAATCACAAGACTTAAGATATATATATTGTCAGGATTTTACTATCCATTCAATATCCAAAGCATAACATAATCTCAGGATACATCTTTTACTGAATAGGTATTTTCAGGATGGTACAGATATTTAAATTATCCAGCACTAAGAAAAAAACAGTTATCAAGACGATACTGCGGAATACAACACTTGCTTTCTGTCTTGAATTTGTTATCTTGGATTTGTTTTACTAACTTTTGCACTTTAGACTTCCGGATTGTAATTTCCTCTAGGAGGAAATGTTCGGTTGTTATACATTGTCTTGTTGGGTTTCTTGAACTGCTAGAATTTAATTAATTTTGAGAATGATCAATAAATCTTGAAGTTTTAATTAATGTTTAAAAATAAGGATGCGTTTTGGAATAAATTGTAATAATTTTTTAATATACTTCTTATTATAAAAAAGTAGTTTCCTATCTGAATGAAAACGGTCTTGGGCACTGAGTCTTTTTCAATTAGTGAACGCTAATTGAGAGCAGTTCACTGCAGGAAGATATGTAGCTGGTTGCCACAGAGAATAACTATACGTCAGCTGCAACTTATTGTAAAATACTAATTGAGGGGCAGTTCATCTACAGGGAGATATGTAGCTGGTTGCCCACAGAGAATGACTATACGTCAGCTGCAACTTATTGTAAATACTAATTGAGGGCAAGTTCACTACAGGAGATATGTAGCTGGTTGCCACAGAGAATGACTATACGTCAGCTGCAACTTATTGTAAAACTACTAATTGAGGGCAGTTCAACTACAGGGAGATATGTAGCTGGTTGCCACAGAGAATGACTATACGTCAGCTGCAACTTATTGTAAAATACTAAATGAGGCAGTTCACTACAGGGAGATATGTAGCTGGTTGCCACAGAGAATGACTATACGTCAGCAGCAGCAACTTATTGTAAAATACTAATTGAGAGCAGTTCACTACAGGGAGATATGTAGCTGGTTGCCACATGAAGAATTGACTATAACGTTCAGCTGCAACTTATTGTAAAAATACTAATTGAGGGAGAGCAGTTCACTACAGGGAGATATGTAGCTGGTTGCCACAGAGAATGACTATACGTCAGCTGCAACTTATTGTACAATACTAATTGAGTAGCAGTTCACTACAGGGAGATATGTAGCTGGTTGCCACAGAGAATGACTATACGTCAGCTGCAACTTATTGTAAAATACTAATTGAGAGCAGTTCACTACAGGGAGATATGTAGCTGGTTGCCACAGAGAATGACTATACGTCAGCTGCAACTTATTGTAAAATACTAATTGAGAGCAGTTCACTACAGGGAGATATGTAGCTGGTTGCCACAGAGGAATGACTATACGTCAGCTGCAACTTATTGTACAATACTAATTGAGAGCAGTTCACTACAGGGAGATATGTAGCTGGTTGCCACAGAGATGACTATACGTCAGCTGCAACTTATTGTAAAATACTAATTGAGAGCAGTTCACTACAGGGAGATATGTAGCTGGTTGCCACAGAGAATGACTATACGTCAGCTGCAACTTATTGTAAAAATACTAATTGAGAGCAGTTCACTACAGGGAGATATGTAGCTGGTTGCCACAGAGAGAGAATGACTATACGTCAGCTGCAACTTTATTGTAAAATACTAATTGAGAGCAGTTCACTACAGGGAGATTTGTAGCTGTTGCCACAGAGAATGACTATACGTCAGCTGCAACTTATTGTAAAATACTAATTGAGAGCAGTTCACTACAGGGAGATATGTAGCTGGTTGCCACAGAGAATGACTATACGTCAGCTGCAACTTATTGTAAAATACTAATTGAGAGCAGTTCACTACAGGGGAGATATTGTAGCTGGTTGCCACAGAGAATGACTATACGTCAGCTGCAACTTATTGTAAAATACTAATTGAGAGCAGTTCACTAACAGGGAGATATGTAGCTGGTTGCCACAGAGAATGGACTATACGTCAGCTGCAACTTATTGTAAAATACTAATTGATAGCAGTTTACTACAGGGAGATATGTAGCTGGTTGCCACAGAGAATGACTGTAAAACGTCAGCTGCAACTTAATTGTAAAATACTAATTGTAGAGCGGTTCACTACAGGGAGATATGTAGGCTGGTTGCCACAGAGAATGACTATACGTCAGCTGCAACTTATTGTAAAATACTAATTGAGAGCAGTTCACTACAGGGAGATATGCAGCTGTTTGCCACAGAGAATGATTATATACTATACGTCAGCTGCAACTTATCTCAGATTGAAAAGCATAAAACTAATAAGGTGGTAACTATTGCATTGTTGGGTTTAAAAAGTTTGGGATTAAAAATTATTACAAGATTTAAATTTTATTGGGACTTTTCCCTACTTTAATTAGGGTTTATATATGTAATATTTTCTTTAAAAAAAATGTGAACGTTAAATAAAATTTTGTATATGAAAAATTGCCAAAGGCATATTATTTTTTGACAACTCCACAATAAACCTACACGTACCTTAAATTTATTAGACTGGTTCAGGTGGAGTGATATTAATATAGTAAAACTAAAACTATATTAAAAATAGCAATAATAATTGTATATATAATATACTAAATACAATTTTTACAAAATAAATATACTTAGTGTGAAAATACAATATTTTTATTCATTACAATTGGCATTTACGCAAGATGAAAACACATTCAAACTGATTTTATTTAATAATTTTCCTGTAATGCAGTTTTCTCGTACTTAGATTCATTAAAGAAGGAATATTATAAAGCAAGGGATTGTGAAGTATTGAAAATTATTGAACAGCAAACGTATGAAACTCGCTGTAGTAGGCTTAAGTGATGAAATCTCTGAACAGGCGAGTTACAGCACGATTGTGCATAGGGTACTCCAGGGAACTCCGTAATACTGTTTTATTGTCAAATGTTCAAGCCCCTCACACGAGTACTTTATGTTCAATAGCAATTGAAATCTGCTTATATGAAAGGTATTATTTGATAAGATTACATATCAAACAACCATAGATTACCTAAGGACTCTATGGAGATAGTGTTATTAAATAGCCTGCATCAAAGTTTTAAAAAATGTTTTATAATCTATAGTAATATATAATTTAAAGGTGTCTCCATAACCTGGTCACATTTAAACATTTAATATTTTTTTGTTACAAATATAGCCTCAAAAAGTGTTTAATATAATTAACAAGTATACATTTTAGAACACTTTTGTAATTTTGTATTGGTACAATGTACATTTTGGATTCGAAGAATCCGTCTTCAGGTACTTGTAGGTTAAGCTAGTAAATGAAGTAAATAAATAATTAGCCCAAAATTACGCATGTTTTAACTACCTTGGTGACTAAATTTTTTATTTAATTTATACACGTTATCAATTTGCATCGTTTAAAAGTCTGTCAAATAATAATTTTTTTACAAGAAATCTTTGTCATTTAATATAATACGTTAGGATTAATTTTGGCACTGTTGTAAAAATTTGAACAACTTTAGTACATTTTGAAATTTATAAAAGTGCCAAAATTAATCTTAATGTATTATAAAATGACAAATACATTTTTCTGAACAAAAATGTATTATTCGATAGACTTTAAACCGTAGAAATTGATCACGTGTATAAATTAAATACACAATGAAGTCACAAAGGTAGTTCAAACATATGCCAATTTCGTTTAATTATTTATTTCCTTCATTTATTTACCTTAACGTACAAGTATCTGAAGATGGATTCTTCTAATCCGAAATTTACATTGTACCCATAAAATACAATAGTGTTCTAAGGTGTATTTTTGTTACTTATAATATTGTTGTTAAATTTTAATACTAATGTAATTTATCCTACACACCTGTTTACCATGTATATATGTAGGAGTTAAGTTCAATAAGTTCTACATCTGACTAATAATAGTTCTATTATACAGAGCATGGTCCATGAAGCGTGCATTTATTACGTAACAGTTATAAATTTATTGCAATAAGATCACGTTTCATGGCCACAATAACCGTTCTTAAAAAACATTGACCATTCCACTAATTGTGGACCAACCAAGTGGAAGCAATCATTCTTATCAAATCTGTACCTCACGGAACAACCATATTACTGAGGTACAGTTGGAGGAATTTAGCTGTGCTCGAAGGGCCCAAATACTACCCTTTCGACAAATAAACGCTATTTGTGTGGCGGGTTGCGTTTACGTGCTAGCCGCTGAGACGAAGGCGCAATAATCTCTTTAACGACTTGAAACTCACGTTTTCGATTTCCAGATTAGTATTGACGTATACGTGATTTTCAAAGCACGTTAAACAACACTACAACAACTGAAAAACAAGGATAAGTCCTTCTATTGCTATTATTTGGTATTCTCTTATTATTTAATTCCAATACAATCAGCACTGTCACAAAAAAGACTAATTGTAGTGAGTATGATGAGTTATTTGGGTCAATACGATTCCTGAAAGGAGGGTTTTACCCCTGAGCCACAGGAAATGTTTTCGGGACGCAGCGCATAATGCTACCACGCCACCCCTCCCGCCTATCACCACACACTCAAGGTCACGCGCACAGCTAAAGTCCTCGAACTGTAGGCTCTAACAGCATACCTTTAACTAATAGACATGACTAGTAAAAATGTTATTGTGAAATGTATTCTGTGTAAAACGTTTTTATACAAAGATCTTACGTCAAAGGGTCGTGCAACATACTCTCACCATTGTATAACCACCTCACGAGAATAGTGCCCCTCGACACAACAATACATCACTGGACAACAATAAATCTCGATGCAAAGTCCTTGTGAGATAACCTTTGCACAACACGAGGAGCGACTACTTTGTATAAGCATGATACGTTTGTCATGAGCCGTTAATTTATTTTATACCCTGAGGCTGTATACGGCCAGGAATAACACAGTAACATTATAAAGTTCTATGTAAGTAAGAGTGCACTAGATAATATTATACATTACTAAGTTAGACTCTTATTGACCTACTATGGGTGTTTTATGGCTCACAAGCACCATAAGTGAACATCTTTTCATAGTTGAACGTATCAGTCGTTGCAAATTTTTACAATGAATGCACAGGTTACAGGAAAGAGCACTAATTTATAATTTTTAACAACTCTGCTTATAAAAGCACATATTCTATAACGTTGAACATATACTATAAATATTTATCGCGAACTAATAAAACTATAGAAACGCTGTTATTTTAAATAATAATATATTATATAAAGAAAGTTCCTTGCAATGAATGTGACACTGTTTCAGAATTTTTGCGTTATACTTCAATTTTTCCAATTAGTTTTTACTTGTACAAAATAATTAAAATAAATCTGTGCCCATTTAGAAGAAAAATAATAGTATAGATTGTCGATATTTTATAATTATAAAATTCTATAGAAGACAAATTTGTCTTCTAGCAGTTAGAGAGGTCCTTATTTCGTTCTTCGTGATTGAGTGTCTCGTTTTTAATTTGAGAATTTACTAACAAAATAGTTTATATTAATTAAGTTGCTTTTTATTTTCTGTCTAATTAAAATATATCCATAAGTGATTTATATTTATTAAACCTGACAAAAGATTTTCTAAACTTATGGGAAAAACGTGGTAAAAACATGGAAGTATAAATGTAATTGTTACAATTAAAACACTGTCAAATACATACCGGTAGTATTACTGGTTTTACCCACTTTAATAAAAACGTGTGTAATATTTATAAGAATGAAAACTAAACTTTGCCTTTTGTTTGAAGCTCACCCACTCGAAATTCCAACATGCTTCATTGGAAAATTCCAGTAGGGAAATTCAGATATTGCGTTCGCGCTCATAGGAACACTGAAGCCTGGCACAGTGAAATATGTGGATCGATTCTAGGCTCAAAGTTATTACAGTTTTGTTAGTCAGATATTGTAAAATATAACTCTGAGGTGTCTAGTACATCGTATTACTGATTACGGTACATTACTAATTAATCTTGTCGGGTCTAATGTGCCAGTCTTACTGGGTCCCTAATTAGCTTGACACATCCACTAAATCTACCGGGATCCCAAGTGTCTACTCTGTAGACATAATGACGTCAGTTACCCCTTGAGGCAATTAGTTGACAAAAGCTACATATTAGTGACTGCAGCATCGTGTTGTGTTATCTGTACCGCTTAATCACGTGTTCGGTTCCAACTCTTGTCATTAAGTCGGCGATTAATCTTCCAAGGGAGACACTTAGAACAAATTGTGTCTCTATAATTTGTATTGTAACTATAAAACACAGCAGATGTGCGCAAATACTAATATATACTATAAAATGTAGTATAAATATGCAACAAATTGACTGAATTTCAGTAATTATTTAAAAACTTACAAACGATAACCATTATTATTTATAATGCTGTTTGTATTACTTTTGGGTTTTTTATGGTGCTATATCAAGGATATATCCGAGGAATAAAATCTACATGTTTTTTTAAGCTTTAGCTATTTTGAAACCTTTCGTTTTATGATTGCTATTTATGCAATTCAAATGAAACATGTTTTGTTGACTTGGAATTTCAGGTATGAAGATCAAGGCACAATTAATTGTTGTTTTTAAATTAATTATTCATTGTAGAATAGTTACGTTTGTGAACATTACTCAAGTTTTGACAAAAAATTGATACCTAAAGAATGTTTTTAATTATTTATGGTATTTAGCAAAACCAAAATCAGTTTTGGTAAGGCAGAAAATAACCTTTTAAAAACACATCGAATTACACTTCACAACACTCTAGACTTCAGACTGTTATTAAAAGCAATGATAGGTTTTTAAAACACAGTGTTGTATACAACTGAGTTGAAATAACTTTCTGCTCTTTTTCGTGAAGTTTATATAGCTGTATAACAATCTGACACCAGAAAAGTTATTAAACGTGACATAGGAAATTGTTTTGTTCATAGATATGTTCATCAAATTGTGTACTATAAGACTAATCAAAGAGGCAATTTTTTATGTTATCATTAAATTTTAGTTTAAAAATTCAATAAGTTAATTTTAGAAAAGCCTATACACTTTTCATGAGACTGATATTTTAGCTTTAATAAAATAATAGTAAGTTTGCCTTTGTTAGTTAGTGTACTAAGGTTTATTTTAATCATGCAAGACAGTAATGGGTCCAATAAAGGTTGCATTCCATATCTATTAGACTTATGTTTGATACCTGTATAAGCTGCAAGATTTAGAGTCTATCTGGACCCGTAAATAAATATTAAATTGTATATTTGGTGAGTAAAACCATTATTCAGGGTAAAAAATGTACCCTATTGATTATATGAATTTAGTCGTTCAAATTAAAGGTTTTTATTTATAAATACATATTTATGCGTTGCACATAATTAGTATCAAAGTGAAACTAAAACCCTTGTTAAACATTTATTTTTTATTAGACACGCGTTTTGTCACTAAACCACTGATTATTAGTTTCTAAAACAAAAGAGGAAATATGCACACATGAAACATTAAAACGTAGTTTAATTTGTATTAGAGTGAAATAAATGTAATGATGGTTGCTGTTTAAATAATGCACACAATATTTATAGAATATACTATATACAGAGTACTATTATATTATGAATAGTAAAATAGCAAACCATATTTTTCTACATAATTCTTTTAGAATTTATTAGTTTTTGGTCTTTAAAGTTAGTTTAAAATTTCATTCTATTTTATCATATGTTTATTCTATTTTACACATATGTTTTTTATGTAAACAATATCAAACTGATGATGCCTTAACCGGCGAAAGCGCTTTTTAAATAAATAAATTTAATGTGGAAGTATATAAAAAATGTCTTTTCCATTAAAACCTACTCACTTCCACCAAGAATACAAAGCATAAAATACAGATTAATAAATGGAATAATATTCATTCTGTTCAAAAGAGTGAATAAGATATCCCAAAAGTCGATTTCAAAGTAAACTGCTTTATTAACAACTACTATATTAGTAGCGATTCAGTTAGGTATAAATACTTACATAGTATAAGCTTTTTAATAAAAATCTATTTATTTAGAATTGAAGGAAAATAGCACGGTAGATGAAGTCTCCCAAAAGGCACACAACTCAAAATGAAACACAGTTTCTGCTCCCCGGGGTGGCGTGTATCTGATACACAGCTCCAGCACTGCCTGTATGTTGTATCTTTACTAGTTTCATTTTGTAATATTGTGGTGATAGTTACTGCTAGTTAACCACAGCTTCAAACGCAAGCTGTTGTTATTTATAAGTTTTTTATGTGTTGAAAAGCAGGGGTTCCATGGGCATATTCATTTAAATGGCATTATAAACAATGCACAGTGATTCGAATATACAATATTATATTTTCGACTTTAATTTTGAGTATCAATTTGTACCATAGTTGATTTTGCAGTGTTTCCTCGACCAAGAAAAAAATAATCGGAAAGTCCTACTTTGGTCGTAAAGCGTCTAGTTATTATAACTTAATTCCAGTCTAGTATATATAATTCCAGTCCACTATAACTATATAGTGTCAGAGTTGAGTTTTATTCGTTGTATTGAACACTGAGATGCACACAACAACATAAAAGGTTTGAAAAGACTGTACCTCTGAAAAAAATCTAAGATGGGTTTTATAACAGTTTGTAAGACAGTTTAACGACTATAAAGGCAGACAAGGTTTTAATCATATTTAAATTAACTAAATATGTGGTTTTGCTGTTGAAACGGAACAGTTTATTACATGTAGCGCGCTCTCTTAAATAATAATATTCATGGTTTGTTGTAAAGCTACTTAGAGACTAAGATGGGATTTTCCACAACTTTAGAGAAAAGTGGTGTGTTCCAAACGTATGTTAAACAGGTAGCCTACCCTAAGAATGTCCCGGTAAAACTACAATACAATCGGTCGAGTAGTTTTTACGTGGTTGAGTAACAAGCCCATTTATGAACCGATTTTCATAGAAATGGTAACGTTGAATTTGTTACACAATTCGCAAAAACTTAGTATTCTAAACATTTTTTGATAAAACGGTTGGTTATCAAGTTATTTAAGTTTTAATATTTTAAATGGCCGCCATTTTGAAAATACACATAAGATCTTAAAAAAATATTTTTTTACAACTTATGTTCATGTTTATAATATTTATGCCAAGTTTGAACAAAATCGGTAAACCCGTATTGCAAATAATTAATTGTATGTAAAAAACAAAATGGCCGATCTAAGGTAAACGAAGCGAGATAGGACTATACATTATATAACATTTTTCGTTCAGTTTGACCTCCTGAACAATTTGGTGAAGTTGGTCCTGTAATTTTGGGACACCCGTGTACGAACATACAGAGAGACGCTATTAGACTTTCATATAATACTTTAGTGTATATTAGTAGACAGAGATATCTAGTAGGTTCAATCATTGGTGATATAACATTAATTAAAGTTTCTTAAACACACGTTTTGTACAGCAAAATTGTTTCAAATTTATGTACAAAATAATTATGAAATTTGTAACATTTTAGGTTGCATAATTAGTACAAATGAATGAGAGACAGCCTATTCCAGCGACCTAATGATAAGATTCTGAACCGAATGACATAACTAGGTGATGAAGACATCATACGATTCTCTAATCACAAATTTATACACGAATGTTAAGTATTAAATTGACTTCAGTAACCACTGATGACGTCATGTCCATCTGGGAGCTAATTGGTGTATTTCATGTGATTGTATTTCATATAATAGGAAAAGGGCAATAAATTTATCAAACAGAGTCTTTAACGTGGAACTTTGTTCGTTCTTATAATTCTAAAGTAGAATTGTTGTTTTAATTCAAGTTAGACCAAAACAACTGAAATAGTGGAAACTTTCAAATTAAGCATATCTGAAGTATAGGGTGATAACATAATGAATTCTTTATTTCAAAAAGTTAATAAATAAAACTGCTATATTATTTCAATTTATATTTATTCACTGGCAGATGTGCGAAATATTAACAGTGTATTCGAATGGAACACTCTTATATCTTATCATAGTCATTACTCTACGTGTTATGCTTAAAAAACTGTAAAATTTCGTACTTCATCATTCCTGGAAAAATTCTTTAAGCTAATTATATATTTTCCAAATGTCAGTATGTCAAGCTTTGTAATATAAACATGTAAACTTTTCAAAATTCACTTAGTTTTGGACGACTTCAATCGCTGAGTATAATTTTGCGAGAAAATGATGATGAATGGCATTAATAATAAATAAAGGCAGTCCAGATTTTAAATTTATTTAGTGTGTACACCATAATATAAACGTTGAATTTTGGAACCTTTAAAGAATTTTTCTGCATGGTAGTCTATAAAATGTTATTTAAGTTGTTTTACAGAAAAAGAAATATTTTGAAAATGTTATTTGTTTATCATGCATACGGAGAATAGGTACTAAAACTTTTAGCTCATTTATAAAGAAAGAAATGCAGCTTGTTTGTTTTATGTTATTTTTTTCTTTAAAATAAAGTGTTTATTGAATTCAATAATGAACACTAATCAGGGTACTAATAATTAATTTAAAAAGTGGTGTGTATAAAATATTATTATCTGTATGTGCAATAAATACTTTTGAATACTGGGTTTTTATTGCTATGTGATGTAAATAAAACACATATTGCGTGTATTGTTATAAATCTTTGTTTTCAAAGAACTTACAGTTTTAAATTTGGCTACACATTTGATTCTGTTTACTGCAGTAATAACAAGTTAAATTAGTATACGTTGGATTATTAATTCATGCAATGTAATTCTTCCAAATGTTTAACAAAATCGTGACTTTTGTAGGCATTCTCTTTCATGTTTTTGTAGATTCTTTGTCCTAAAGTTTCCAAAAACTATGAACACCAAATCTGAGGAATTCTTTCGATAAAGACGCACACACAAACATTGGTTAATGAAATATTTCATTTATTTAAATCAGTCAAATAAGAACAGAAAAGATCTGTGCACGAAAACACCTTCATGCTTAATATTTAAAGATCTCATTTGGAGTATATGGGAAGTTGATTTAATTCCAAACAATATTATTGCAATAGACAAATCATGTAACTATTGTTGTTACAAATAAAATATTAAAATTATAACTTTAACGTGGGAGTGATGTATAAACAAATTAAATTTAAAGGTTAATAATAACGCTGGTAAAATGGTTGTGGGCGGTAGCTCGGAGCACAACACCCGTTCACGTGATTTATATCATTGGTATTGGTTTTCAAAAATCAGTTCACTGCTGCTAAATCTGCTTTTTATTGCAAAGTCATCCATTAGCACTCTAATTTAAACGTTGATTTTATTTAAAGCACTACTGTAAGCAATAATTCACGTTTAAATTCACATTAAATAAAGTTATGAAAACTAAAAGTATAATGTGTACAAGATAGAAGTACGCCACACTGTAACATACGCTGATATCGCTCTTGAATGTACTGTGGAGACAGATGGACCGGACAGCAATCATACAAAAGAGAAGTTAACACGAAACTAGTTTCATTTGGAAGAAATTAAGTTTCATGTAAAATTTAAAGCCTTTGTATGAAATGTTTATTGACATATCCTACAACATTGGGTTTCATATTACTAGAAAAATAATAAAGTCTATACATTAAGCTAGAGTAAAGTCATGGTAAAATCAATTGTATGTTTTGATAAAGTAAGGTTAAATATGTTAATATGTCATATGTTTGAATTTCTTATTAGTGTTTTGAGTTTGTTTAAACATTTAATTTTTCTGTGATTTCCCCGTTGCTATCATGGATACTCATTAGTCCAATGTAAACATATTAACTAACGCTCAGAGGAATCCTATGTAGTGACATGTAAAATCATTGAACTTAGTGTTCCTCATATAGAAATGAAGCTTCATGCAAATTGAAGTGTCCAGGTCATTTTATTTTCGAGATATTCTGCGGACAGACAGACAGACAGACTTTGCTAAAGCCCAATTGGCCGACAAGTACCATGTTTTCTATTAATGTATATATTCTATTTTATATATATATATAAATATATATATATACATACATATTAGGCTCCATCGATTGATGTAGAATCATTAACACGTGGTTAAAGGACAATTTTAGTTATTAAATAAACTGGAAATTAAAAAGTGGCAGCTATAAAGAAATTGTATATATTTCTCCAAAATACTAAGCAAGCTGTGTAATTTTATCTAGAAATGTTCTCTTATTTAAGAGTCTATATTCAGAACATGTATATCACTGTCAGCAATTATGCCAGTGAAATAATCTTCTTAAAGTTAAAAGGTAAATACAGCTTTTTAACTATTTAGTATAGGTATTATAAAATTTAAAACTTGGCTATTTTCGGAAGCTTGCAATCCAAATTTTGGTTAATTTGATGTACAAGTCTGTCAAATTATATTTACAGCCTCAACAGTAAAAAACATATCACTTTCCCAAGTTTCTTCGCCTAAATAAATTTTAACATAAAAAGTATTAATACTAGTATAAAACTATTCATAAAATTTGTATTAATATTCCGTAAATACACTAAAAACAACATTATTCTGCTTTTAAATGCAATTAGTTAGTTAGCTAACGTACGTTTATAGGTAATTTTTCTTTGATTTAAATTAAGTAATATTTTGCTAAATATTCTCTATGAAGTCATAGAGAAATATCGGTTGACTATTGTTTTAACGTTTAATGGTTATGGTTAAGGATTTTTTACAACTTTAAAATTGTTGTAAATTGCTCTTTTCTATTTTAAAGACAATGTGAAACACGTTAGTGATATATATGGTATTGTATGAATGATTGCATATTTTTAGAAAACTATTAAACTGGTCAAGATAATGTCTCCAAGCATCTTAACTAATCCCGGCTCCAACTTGCAGTGAACGAAGGAGTTGTTACCAATTGACTGATGGCTCTGTCAATATTCACCCGCTGTAATATTACAGCTAAGCCACTGGGGGCTGTGCGCCGTGAATCGATAGCGGTATCGTAAATCAACATAAATACTCCATGTTTGGGTTTCAGACTGCTCGTTATCGGATATTGGGCCAATACACTTGACAATCTGGTGTATTGTTTGGCTTGTTGTATTTTCTCCACTTGATGTGTGAATTCCGTGTTTATCACATATTGTTATGAATTATTGAATAGTATCCAATCGTAAGTTTAGAACCAAATTTAGATTACAGATTACAGATTATTTTACAAATACTGTTAACTTGTATAATTGCGATAGATTACAGTTATATTTTTTATTAATTTTACTGATCGTAATTAAATATAATTTGTAGGTTCAGGTTTTTGTTTGTTTGTTTATACATAGTTAAGTTAGTTATCTAGATTAGTTTCTTATTTTGAGAAAAAAGCTAGCTATACCTGAATCCCAATTCACGTGTAGATTTGGCATTTTTACGTGTTTAGTAATCTGATAATTAATCTTTAACTTAAGGTAATGTTTCTAACGCTTCCTAGTGTTTCAGATTAGATACATAGGCATACTTAGAAGTGATATTCATTATATTGTGAATAATATACATACAAATAAGTTTCCATATTGTTACTATTTCCACTAATGTATGAATATATTGAAGAATACCAGCTAGTAACAGTCACCACCAGAACTGAAATTGTCTACATACAACTATCGTTAATTTCTTAATGTTATATTTTAAAAACACAGTAAGATGTCAAATATGCGTTAAGAGAATAGAAAAAAAACGATACCGCTGTCGTTTTAAAGGAGCCTTCTCTGTTTGGGTAGATAATAAGATAATGGTCCCATGCACATTTCTGACAAAGCTTTGAATAAAAATAGGATCTGTCTGCTTAAATATTTCTTTCAAGACAAGAGAAAACACACCACAGTTAGATAAAATTCAAGTACTAATTTAATTTAATGGAGAGCCGATGGCCAAGTGGTCTAAGACGTTGGACTTTGAGTCTGAGTTAGGGATAGTGCAGGTTCGAAATCCTGTCTGTGACCGTTTGCACTTTTTATCAGTCCAGTACCATCGACCTTGTACTGTATCGACTCTCCCCCTTATTCTGTTTGATAAGGTCCTCGCACAGGCCAGTGGCTCATGAGGGCGGACAGAATAAGGCTTAAAAGGAGATCGATCTCTCCTTAAAAAAAAATACATCCTGCTTAATCTGATTTATAACTGCCTGCCTTGAAACCCCTCTTTGACTCCACAACCAATAGAAGATAATCAGCAAATAAATTAATTTACTGGTCTCTATTTCAAAGTCAATACTCAATAAAATAACCAAGAACACAACAAGGGAGTTCCCTTACTTCATATCGATCGCCATAAAGTAAGCCTAAAACGTCTCACATCCTTCTTGAAACTTCAACGAATCGCTAAAAGGTGCTTGGAATGTACTCTTATTTTCTCACTCTGGAGTCTAATACAGTTTTTATTATCAGTAAAGAATAATTAAACGAATGCCATCATTATTAATAATTAATATTATTAGAATGAATGAATGAATAATACCCACACGTAACTGAATTGGATTGACCAAGTGCCGTTCCACGAGCTCGTGTCCTGACGTGGAAGTTCCGGAGGTTGTGATAAGCTGGCGACTGGATCTGGTGACGATCGACCGGACTAGCAACATCGTATACATAGGTGACGTCACGGTACCATATGAGGACGGCTGGCAGTCGGTGACGTCAGCCTGGAAGAAGAAGTTTGAGAAGTATGCTCCTGTGGCGCGACTGCTATCGGCTGGGGACTATAGAACTTCTGTGGACGCCTTCGTGGTGGGGTTCCTCGCCGCCAATTGGACCACCCCCAGCCGCCAGGGAGTAGACCATCGCAGGGGTCCACCCTGGCCCGGCGCTGCGTCTCCGAGGCCATCAAGTGGAGCCGGGACATCTACATGGAATACGTAGCGGGTGTCTAGCAGTACATGGGTTAGTCTACCCGTCAAACATCCCAATTTCTACTATTTATTACATATATCTATTTATTATGTTTTTACTGCATGTTAAACTTTTTAAAATATTTTATCTGTTTAATAGTATATACTATATTTATTTATTGTTACGTTTTTTTAGGTTAAATTATTCTTGACCGAATTGATTCTGCATGTTTATCACAATCTTAGCGCCAATGGCATGTTAGTTAATAATGGTTAACTTTGCTTTGCATGTCAAACATCTAATTTTTGTCTCGATAAAAACATTAAGACAAAATGTAAGGTCCAACATATAAGGAACTGAAGGGAATTAAGGGATGCAACAGTACCACTTCTGCGCTAACGGGTACGAACACACGCCCTATCCTACCCAAGTCTCTCCTGCTGCTGCCGTCTAATTTATTCAGCTTGCTCCGTACTTCGAGGGGCTCTGACTCTATTGTTCGGTACCAATTGCTATTGTTCCTATTATAAAGTCAAAACAAAGCTCTGTATTGTTGTTTTTGTTAACTAAAGATGTCTACAGTTAAAGTAAAGGTGAGGTATTGTAGCAAAAAACCATATCCAGACAATTTGAATTTGAGAACTAGCCCTAACGTGTGGAGCACGTGTTGAATGATTTTATGGACTCACAAACACAAAACACACACACACACACACACACACACACACACACACACACACACACACACATGCATGTAAATATCTTAAAATACTTGTTCGGACGTACTTATACAAGAGGAAATGCATTATACGATGTTTACTATCTCATGATGTATACCTTTTAAGTTACTGTTAGTGTGGACCATGTCTTGTTACAGTAGACTAACTTCTAAATCAGTTATTTATTATTCGATATAAAATTATTTTTTATGTCATTAAATTTATAATGACATCAAAACTGTTACAAGTTAAACAGTGTTAATGACCGCGATTTTGATAGTTGTACATATAATATAATAATAATTTTTCAGTAACTGGCATTGTTACCATAAATATTTGATCAAAACTTAGTAGTTTCAATTAATTATTTTTTAAGATATTAACATAAAAACACCTTTTTACAGGTGGTAAAGTAAGCCCCTTAGACCCATGTTTACATGGTTAAATGTGTCGGCCTTACCCTGAGAAATAAGGTGATATACCTTTATCCAGAGAGTAACGGGGCACCCTGTATATTTCTTGCATGCATAATACTATTCTGTACAGTATTTATTTGTATATAAATTTCTTATGATAAACCTTTATGTATGTTATTTTACTATGAACAACAATTTTGCACGTTACTTGTAAGCTCTTTTATATTTGTGCATACATTTCTCTTATGTGCAGTCCGTACAATGCTTTTTTTTTTTTAAAATTTATTTTATTAACAGTCTTATAATGTATACTCTTCGTATATCCAAGCGTTTATGGACCTGCCACTAAGATGAAAAACACCTTTTATACGTTATTATTAAAGAAACAAACAATTAAAGCATTTATTCTCCTCTTTCCTTGTCATTTGATTTTAAACAATAAATATTTAAAACTCCTTGGAGAGAGTGGAACGCGTTTAAGAAGCGGGAAAAGGGAGAGAAGAAGCTGAGAGGCAATACAAAGTAACAACCAGGTACTTTGTATGCAAGACTCAAATGTCAAAAGTGTCTCTCGCCGCATCTCGACACATTTACATTCTACGTGAAGGAGGTCCGCAGTCAAACAAACGTGTCTCACTTCCCGGCTCGATGTGCAAGTATAAGAGAGCTGAGAGGCAATAAAAAGTAACAATCAGGTACTTTGTATGCAAGACTCAAATGTCAGAAGTGTCTCTCGCCGCATCTCGACACATTTACATTCTACGTGAAGGAGGTCCGCAGTCAAACAAACGTGTCTCACTTCACGGCTCGATGTGCAAGTATAAGAGAGCTGAGAGGCAATAAAAAGTAACAATCAGGTACTTTGTATGCAAGACTCAAATGTCAGAAGTGTCTCTCGCCGCATCTCGACACATTTACATTCTACGTGAAGGAGGTCCGCAGTCAAACAAACGTGTCTCACTTCACGGCTCGATGTGCAAGTATAAGAGAGCTGAGAGACAATAAAAAGTAACAATCAGGTACTTTGTATGCAAGTCCTCAAATGTCAGAAGTGTCTCTCGCCGCATCTCGACACATTTACATTCTACGTGAAGGAGGTCCGCAGTCAAACAAACGTGTCTCACTTCACGGCTCGATGTGCATGTATAAGAGAGAGCTGTAGAGCCAATAAAAAGTAACAATCAGGTACTTTGTATGCAAGCCTCAAATGTCAGAAGTGTCTCTCGCCGCGTCTCGACACATTTACATTCTACGTGAAGGAGGTCCGCAGTCAAACAAACGTGTCTCACTTCACGGCTCGGTGAACAAGTATCGCAGAAGTTAAATATCTCGCCACTTTATCATACTGATTAGTTTAATGAATATCACTTTTCTTTAGTTATAAATAAATTTACTTTATAAATAAAAATTTTTAATTTGGGTTACGACAATGTTTTATATTTTCATCATGTTATTGTTGTACGAATTTTAGTAAATGTATAAGTTGATTTTCAAATAAAATCGAATTTATTAAAAATTATATTTGTTGGTAAAGTGGCCATTTGAAATTTATGTCATATAATTTATTTTTAATGCAATTTAATTTTTTAATTTAACATTATTGTATATTCTACCAATATTTATACTTTAATTTTATAGAAATAAAATGAAGGCCTCTAAAGCAATAAAAAAATATGTTAAATACTGTAATGCAAGCTACCGGTTGCAATATCAAATTCAAAATCTGATTACTCATTTAAAAAATTTACTACTGTCAATAGCTTAATACTTTGATGGAAATTGGTAAAAGCATATTATCAGCTAACTGAAATTACCACATTCACTAAATTTAATTCTGTGAAGGTAAATTTTCTGGTACAGGTTGCCAGCAACAATATTGTACAGTATACAAAGTATTAATCATTCTATAAGTGGCAAATTGAGGGTGGTTTTGTTTTATTCGATTACTGAGGTGCTAAAAGCCTATTGCAATAGGCTTAAAGATATTGTATTAATGAAACTGTCTATTTCTCGAGTATGAAAATAATATTATATTTGTAACATACTATATTGATATGAAATATGTAGAGTATAAATTACAGTATGTAAATTGAGTTAGACTAAGAAATGATTTAAGACATTTTTTATATAATAATACAAAAATACAGCATATAAGATATGACAATCTACGTTTCGACCTTGAAAAAACATTAAAGGTAGACAAATTATTCACATTAATTGTTTACTAAACATCTTTAAGCTTTAAAATTTATTAATTAGCCATTTATTTTTCTTGTAAATGTACTATGAACCGTAGCAACGAAAAGCATTAGGGTTTCTAGAACAAACAAATTATAGTTGACGGCAAACCAAGAGATTAAATTTACAAATAGTTAATGGTTAAACGTAAATTGTATATATTATTGTTAAGTAAATTCACAATATTTTATTCTGGCTCCTCAGTAAAAGTAGAGAAATTTCGAATGCCAGCTAGAAGCAATATATTGTTTAATGTTTATTTGTACTAAATTAATAGATGAAATAAAATATTAAACTATTTAATAACACATATATAGCCCAATGTACCTCCTTCTCTAAGGAAAGGAAGAGTGAAAGTTAACGAAGAAATTATTTGACTGGTTTGTAGAATAATCTTTAAGATAACAAAAACTTTAACTTTAGAAACGAATTACAAACTTTTGAACTAATTTTGGACACAAAAGTAGCGTATAGAATAATATTACGATTTTTCTACCAATTCCTTTAGTACTATTGTGTAAGCATTTACGTAAGGACATTTTGAGGATATTTTTTTAAAAATGTTTAGTTTCAAAATTGACGAAAATTGTAAAAGGAAAATCGAATAAAAATATAGTAGGCATGTATTTTTGTAAATGTTATCACTTATTATATATCCCATATAAAGGATACTTCCTTATCTTAACCCATTACTAACGGTGCTGTATGCTGTACATTTGACGAGAGCACGTAACATGACAGAGCAGCGAATTGTGAGAAGAGCCAAAGCTAAATTTTCCGAGACACTGCGTCATAAATATTTCAATGGCTCTTAGCTCGATATCTCAGCATTGCATTCTTTACCTTCTGTGTCTGCTCGAGGAATTCTCAGTATAGACGGTTGTATGCGCAAGTACTTGCAAACACTTCTATTTACAAATAACTTAGAGAAACCTCTCCAGAATAATTTACTAAGTTAGCTTAGTTATGAAAACAACTTGCTAAGATTATTGCAATCAAGCTTCCATTAAAGAAGTACATGTTTTCTTAAGCATTTCTGTAGTGCATAAAACTCGTAATAAAGTATTCAGTCACTTCCAAATTATGTCTCTGAGATAATGGTCTGTTAAATTACAAATGTTGGCTAAACGTAGTTGTGCACAACGTAGCCAAAGTATTTCGAGGTTTTAATTGTTTCAGCAATTTTTATATGCTGTGTTAACCAGAGTACATAGGTGATAATCTTAATTGGCTTTAATATGATGCACGATAAAAAAAAACGGTTTCATGTATGAAAACAGAAAACTTGTAACTTTCATTGACGTTGGAGGTCTTCTTATTAGAAAACAAATTATTTTCGTTAACAGAATTTTTGCAGTTCTCTAATCATTTTTATTAGTGATGTCATCTGGGATGTCGAAAGGCCTCATGTAAGAAAATTTCATCAATCTTTTGGTCATACGTTGTTATAACATGTCTGGATGAATGCTGAATAAACAACTTTATTATTACTTCCCTAGTATCGCACATATAGAAGAGCTAAATATTAAAGAAAAATACGGCGAGTTTCTCAAATTATGTAATGAAGTAAGAACTTTTAAACAGTCTGGGAAAGGAAACTGTTTCTCGTGCAATCGGACTCAAAGTGCGATCTTAACCTTAGGGCGAACAAAATGGAGAAGTAGAAGTCTCGGCACGAATGTCGATCTCGTTTTTCAATCCACCCTTTGTTACTCGCGGCTTTACTAAGGGGGCGAGACTGAACTTTTCCAATTTTTTCGATTCTTAAATTTGAATGTCTCTCACGTAAAAACAATACTGAAACCGTAAGTCTTTGTTCTGTAACTCGAAAATCGATTGCATCAGAGACTGTAAAGGAACAAAAGACAATTAATACAAAGTCAGTGGAGTAGCGAAAATTTACCTCCCAGTGAAAATGTGCAAAAAAATTAATACAATATTTTTACCTTACTCTCATATTCCTTAACGCAAGACAATATCAACTGGTAAGGAGTTGTATAATTACATTCTCTAGCTAAATAATTGTGTATTATATTCTTACCAGCACTAGAAAAAAAACAATAGTGTATAACTATAAATGGTAATACACTCCATTATTGATCTATTACCATTTTCGTTAAACAGTTAACTGTAATAAAACAATAAAAATGTATACCAGTAATATTTAGACTTAATAATTAAAAAAGCTACTTAATTTAATTATAAATTAATAAAGCTAATTTGATTTTACCAGCTAAAAAATAATATTACTGCTTATGAATTGGAAATTTCTTCATGGAATTAGGAAAAGTCGCTCTGAATGGGGATCAAGTTGTTTTTGTTTGTTATCGAAACTGAAGTATACAGTACATATCATAATAGGTCTGCATTCGCTGACCTACCACCTACAACCGTTCAGTATTTTGTATTATGTCGTTCAGTTTCAATAATTACTGTTATGTTTTGTATTTATTAAGAGCATGTTTTAGAGTTAGTGAAGTTGACACACAACATGGTGGCTGTGATTCCTGACTTATGCGTGTCACAACGCTCTGGTATAATTTGTTTATTTTAACCTAGTTTGCAATTGTGTGTTAGGTTAGTTATTTACCTGAAGAAGAGATCAGATTGCAGATATCGAAACGTAGTGTTACCGAGTTTTTGTATCACTGAAAATTGGTTTAGTTATGCTTTACTGATACAATAATGATCTTTAGTAGACTTAGTGGTGGAAAAAGAACTATTACTAAGTCTTCATGACAAGCGCCTCATAACGGAATTCAAAGGAGTCTGAAGTTTGAGGTGAAGCGTCGAAAATTTCTTATTTGAGCTTTCATGCAAGGTAGGGAACTCGATTGTTGTCTGTATATCTTATCTTGTTCTTAGAAATAAGAGGCACTGCCAAGGAGTCTGAGATTGCAACCAGTGACTCAGTTTCCTTACTAGTTATAATCTATTGTTTGCGATGTCGAAGAGGGGTTTCAAGGTAGTTCAAACTCAGAACTTTTAAAATTACTAAAAATGTAATGAATATTATAACTTCTATTCTGTATGTAGATATTCCGAAACTGCATGAACCGTTTCACTCTATCTTAGACTAGTTTCGTATGATTTTTACGTGTGAAAATACCAAGTTCGTAGGAGAGTATGAATGGTATAGATATCTCAACAATCTGATACAAATTTAGATGTATGATAAAACAAAAAATGACTAAGCTAATCATAATTAGTTTGTTTGATTAAAAATAATTACAAATATAACTAAAAATAATCGCAATTGTACATATTATCCTCATTAAGAAAATGTTTGTAAAAAGGTAAATATTATTTAATGATAAAAATTTGGTTCCAAACTTACAATTGGATACTACTCAATAATTCATAACAATATGAGATAAAACACGGAATTCACACATCTAGTGAGAAAACGCACCGATCCAAACAATACACCAGATTGTCAAGTTTATTGAGCCAATATCCGATAACGAGCTGCCTGGAACCCAAACATGAATATTTATGTTGATTTACGATACCGCTATCGATTCACGGCCCACAGCCCCCAGTGGCTTAGCTGTAATATTACAGTGGGTGAATATTGACAGAAAAAACATCAGTCAATTGGTAACATCTACTTCGTTCGAGCTGAGATTAGTACGACATTATCTAGACCAGTTAATATTTTTATTAATATGCAATAATTCATACAACATAATATTTTACTATTTTTTATCATTTTACTTCTAAAAATAAAAAGAGTACATTTATAAAATTCTGCGATTTGTATAAACCGATCCCCTTAACTTAATATTTTATACTTTTCATTTCACGGGATCTTATAAAATAATATAAAACGTCACCTCATCACTTTCAGTTAGTATTTAAAACATCTCTACTATGACATAGTTAGTTTTCATCTAACAACCGGGCTTATATACTCGTAACTTGACCAATGCTTCCTTATTGTGTATTTAACTTATCTGAAAGAGTTACGAAAATCTTTTAGAAATGCATAGGAATTTACGAATGCACACATTAATTATGCAATTAATAACTGCAATAGAATATGATGGATGCATCTCTAAGAGTCTGCTTTTAACATGAGAGTTGCCAAGTAAGTAAAAACTGTTTTGAAGAAAAAGTTTACACTTTAATTGTTATTTCTGATATTTTGAACGATGTAGAAACAAAATGAAATTCTTCATTTTAATCAAAGCTTCTAAAACATAACACTTTTGTATATATAATCACAGAATATCCTTAATATTTTTAAAATTGTCAGCAGAAGTGTGGAGGGCGAAGATGTCACATGTGGAATTCTTACAAATAGGCACATCTAAGTGTCACTAGGAATGTACTGTAAATTCAGGCTTTTAAAGCCTTATTCACTATTGCTGAGATGAGTACTGACAGTTACGACGTGAGAAATGTGCAGTGGATCAGGCTAACTTGATTGTAGATCGTTCGCAGACACGGCAATAGGGATGTGAATTACCCCAGTACGACATGTCGGTAATGGATTTTCCTTGTATATTTTTAACTTGTTAAACCATTTGAATAATTTAAATTACCAGATATTCTCTTACTTTATTTAGTAAAATTTTATTTGTCAGCTTACATTTACACTGTTAAAGTACGATTATTTTTATACCAAAATCTAAACTAATTACATTTATTTTATAATTTGGATTGACTTTCTTATCACAGCACAAACTGCTTTGAAACCTTTATACTATTTTCACTGAATTAACCTGAATAAATGAACATCAGACAAAAGGTACAAAATAAACACATCCATTATACAAAATTAAAGAAACGTTTTATGAAAAGGTTATGGATATTATTCTTATTATTATATCAGCAAAACTTACAGCCATGACCAATGATCATCACAGGTGTCAGACTCGCTTTTAAAATTACTAAAAGACTATCGCTTCTGGTCCATTTCATCCCTTCTTAAACATAGATCTCTATTGATATTAATTATAATGAATTTATTGACATAGTTATTTACCCGTTATAAACTTATACACTCCAGTTGAATACAACATCTTCCTCTACGATGAACGTAACACGGTTGTAAACTTAAAAATGTGGAGGTCCTGAAGGAATAGGCCTCGGAAAGTGAGCAAAGTATACAATATAACTCGATATACTCAACAACAAATTTTTAGCTACTTGCATACAGTTAGGAACAACGATGCTCCCCTGGCGTTTTCGATTTTGTGATTATCGGTACTACTCAGTATTTGACTATACAGAACTAAAAAAATAGTGCATGTTTTCCACTTGTGCTCCTGCTTTACAAACAATTATTACAAAAAAAGTCGTTTGTGTGTTCGATGGTGTTCTAAGTGAATGTCGCAGTGAGAAAGAGCAGAGAGCAGTCGCAGTTCCTCATGATAAAATTCATAACTGTCTTACAATTAGGGGTGAGGTTATCCCGATGAGACCAATCTTGGGAGTCCCAAATATCTGATCTTGGAGTAACATTTGCATTTGCAACTCTTTGACATAAACCATAAAACATTCCCTGCCCATTACTGTACTTTAGGTGGTCCTCAGTTTCACCATCAGCAGAGCTGAACTATAAGCTATTGATTAATTTCAAAGTGCTTTACAACCAAAAATTCTTATCGTGTACAGTTAAATATTCTTTTTTACGTAGGAGGAATGCATTCGTGTACAGAGTGTGGAAGCCGCCCAGTCCAACACAGGGAATGCACACTAAACTCCCTACTTGCCACGGCGATCCAGACTGGGAACCTTTTTCAGCATCATTTTATGCCTGACCGCGTGTATAGCGCCCTAACAGAGCCGTGCTAATCTTCCAAGAATCAGTCATTCAGGAAACCTTCTTCTCTCTTCAACGTGGACGAAGGCAGAGGCAGCCTTCTACGAATCGTTGCTTCGCAGCACTGTTCCTGCTGAGACCTCACCGATAGTGGAGACAAGCGTTCTTTTGTGCTCGGTGAAACGCCCACACGCGAAGAACGAATGATGAGCGTCATCATCGTCCTCCGGGCAGTACGCACACCGAGAGGTCCCGACCTTCCTCATCCGGTGAAGTTGCTTCCTAAAGTAGCCGAGCCTCGTCAGGGACTGACACTGGTAGAAGTTAATCTCCCCGTGGCCAAGCGGTTCATTCAGGCGTTCAGGTCTCTGAAGAGACGAAAGGCCCAACGATCTTCCTTACCCTCGTCCCACCTTTGCTGCCAAACCTGCATGGTTTCTCTCTTCGCTGTTTCTGACGCTTTTTTCGTCTCTGCTCGGAGGCAAGGCGAAAGATCGTCTGTCTTCGACGGCAACCATGTCGAAGGGAATGACTCCGTCAACAACGACCGCCGCACCCGACACCTAAGCGCTGCTCTCCACTGGCCTCCCAACGCTTACTATACCTATTTGATCCTATACTCCCCCCTCCGTACAGAAGTGTGGCGTCAACGGTGGTCGTAGGAGTCGTGTCTTGCTTGTTCTAGGGCTGCCTACATTCCCGATCAACCTGCTGAGTAACTTTACAACCCTTCCTACCTCGTTGCACAATAGGGGTATAAGTGGGGTATACAATAACAAATATACATACATAAATATATATATATATATATATATATATATATATATATATATATATATAATATAAAATTTTTTTGTTATGTAACATACTGTATACATAGGTAATTTTGAAATAACCGGTAGTCACATTGTGTATAAATCAAATTAAAAATTCGCAACCTCAAAATCTGTGTATCATTTAAATAAAACTGATCCTTTAGTATGCACAGTTATATAATATTTCAAATTTAAAACTATAAATATTATACTTTCAGGATTTATAATTGATTTAGTATGCATTTAAACACGAATTATTGCCTATAATCGTACTTGGAATAAATTCAGCACCTAAATTAGAATGTAATGAAGCTAAAGTGTAGCGTGAAGAACTCCTTGTAAAGTGTATATTTAGCAGCAGTGAATGGATGTTTCAATCGCAATATTAAGGGTTATAATTAAAGTGAAAGAATGTTCTTCTCGGAGCTACCGCCCACAACACTTTTGCCAGCGTCATTATTAACATGTATAAAGAACTTGTTTACAAATTACTCCCACGTTTAAGCTAAATTTATAACACTTTATTTGTAATACTTAATTTGGTAGAGCTGACATTATCAAGAGTTACCAACTGTGAGATTATTTGTATTGGTTGCTGGGAAATAAATTAACTTTCAATATACTAGAAAAACATAATTATTTATTATACATAATTATTGTATTTACATCTGCGTTTTCTTGCAGGGATCTTCTCCGTTGTTATTGAACAGATTTCAATAGCCAATACGTTTGTCTTTATCCTAAATATTCCACAACTTTGGTGGTCATGGATTTTGCATATTCTTGTCAGAAGGATCCAAAAACAATTATCCTAAAAATTGAGAGGAATTAATTGTACAAAGTGAATCGAGAAAAAAGCTTATTTCCATTTCATTCATAGCTAATGTATTAGAATCATACATGTAATTGTAGAGTAATGAGTAATAACATTTTTTGAAAACAAAAATATATAATATGACACAGAGCCCATTTCATATAGTGTTTTAGTTCCTTCACAATAGTCTATTCCGGTTAAAATTGTTACATGATTAAAGGCCAAATGTTAGTGGTAATTTACGTTTTCTTTTTATAATTATGTCGCTAAAAAATTGAGCCTTGGTATTAAAGTAATAATTATAACAAATGATTGGTGGATTATGGACTATGATTTAATTAAATACAGTAGTTAACCCCCAAAAAATATAGTGTTTGTATGTTTGTTTGTTTTTGTTTTTTTTAAAAGGAGAGGCCGATCCCCTTTTAAACCTTATTCTGTCCGCCCTCATGGGCCACTGGCCTGTGCGAGGATCTTATCAAACAGAATAAGGGGGAGAGTCGATACAGTACAAGGTGAATGGTACTGATAAAAAGTGCGTTGGTCACAGACAGAATCGGCCTAACCTATAGGATAGGTAGTGAGACCTATTATCGTCAGAATTGAATTTACAATGTGAATGCACGCGTTTCAGAATGCAAGGCTACAAAATACAGTTAACTTATTAATACAGTTTATAAATTTATCAAATATTATAAATTATTTTATTAAAATTTCACCGAAGGTTTAGCTACTTCACTTTTTTTTAAGAAACTTAATTTACCGCTGTATCATCAAATATTATAACCCATTAGAAATGTATTTCTGTTAATAATAATATAATTTCAAGATGTATTATTGAAAGCCTAAATGATCATAGAAAAGAATGTAACTGGTAAAGGGTACATTCAAGCAATACTGGCGGTGTGTACCAGAGATACGTCACCCCGGGGAGCAGAAGCTGTGTGTTTCATTTTGAGTTGTGTGCCTTTTGGGATGCGTAATAAAACGTGTTTATAGAATCGTTTATACTAGTGTAATGGTTTAGATAGAAATTGACTACCGCTAAAATTGTAATGCTTAACACGTTCACGACGACGTACCCAATCGTGTACACGCGATCTTTCACAACTGCCGTCGTGTACTTCCAATCCAAGTCGCTGTGACTGTGGGGGGGGGGTGGATCCCCCACATCTTTCAAGGCCTCTGCCGGTTAGGCTTTTGCCTTGTGTCTCAAGGGTCAAAGCCCTAGTAGCTTTCGCTACCTGTCAGTGGGGTGAATGTCGTGGTGCAGTCGTAGTCGTTCGATGTCATCAGTCATCCATTGGAAGACGCAGTTGGGGGACCTCCTGGGTTCGAAGCTCACTGATGTGATCCCACGGAGAGGACTCTGTAGCTTCTTCGAGGCTCGATGTCAGGCCTTCGACGAAGCTCCTGATGGTGGGGACGTTGGACGAAGCCCTGACCACGGTGTTCCTCACGAACCAGGGCGACCCAGTGGCCCGCCGGAGACAAACGCTCTGGACAGCGAGCAGCTGTCTCCGTGCGGTCTTGCAGGTGAGGTTGTACCATGCTGGGGCCGCATAAGTGAGCACTGGTCGTATCAGAGCCGTGTAGAGCAGGACCTTCGTCCTGGTCGGTAGCTTCGTGGAATTGAGCAGGGGGGCCGATGCTGCCGATGCCTTTCCTGGCTTGACCGCAGATCCTCTTGACGTGCGGAGTGAAGGTCAGCTTGGAACCAGGAGTACCCACAGGTACTTTACTGACGTCTTAAATGGTATGTCGTCACCGTTGAGTGACATGTGACGGCCGTCCGCTTGTCTCCTTGTCCTCGTGAAGTTTATGGCTTCACATTTGTCAACGTTGACCTTGATCCTCCACTTGGTCAACCAGGGCTCCAGTAGGTGCAGCTGCCGCTGGATGTATAACCCAGCCATCCTTAGGTTGGCAGACGTGGCCGTGAGCAGCGCATCGTCCACGTACAGGGAGAGCTGCACTCTCGGAGCGACCGGAAAGTCGTTTGTGTACCACAGGTACAGGATCGGGCCGAGGACCGATCCCTGTGGCACACCAGATGTCACTGGGCGGGTCGTGGAGGTGGATCGGGCAACGCTGACGGAGAAGGTCCGGAGGTGGAGATAGCTGCGGAGCAGCCTGAAGATCCTGCCAGGCAACGGAGACGATGTCAGTTTGAAGAGCAGTCCCTCGTGCCACACCTTGTCGAAGGCTTTGCTCACGTCTATCAGGAACGAAGTGGAGTGGTGCTTCCTCCTACAGCTCCGGTGATGTTGTTCAGGACTCTGCAAAGCTGAAGGGTGATGGAGTGGCCGGTGCGGAAGCCGAATTGTTCTGTCCTGATAGACATGATGAACTCCTCAGGAAATCTCGCTAGGACGATCTTCTCCAGGATTTTGGAGAGCACAGGTAGGAGGGAGATCGGCCTGTGGTTCTCCGGGAAGAGAGGGTCCTTACCGGGCTTGGGTATCATGATCACCTTGGCATCGTTCTAGATGGTCGGGAAGTGGGCCAGGCGTAGGCATGAGTTAAGAAGCAGGTGATCGTGACGATCACCCAAGCCGGCAGGTTCTTCAATACTGGAGTTCCCAAGGATTCCGGGCCAGAGGCGTTCTTCGGGCGAAGGCGGCGAATGTGGTCTTGCACTTCAAGTGTAGTCACAGTGGGCAGTGGGTCGTCTTCGTCAGGTTGGTATCCCTCCATGAAGCCTTCGATGGTCTCACAGGAAGCCTCGTCGTAGACACCCGCGTGTGGGGATAATTGGTCTTCCATGGTGTCGGCGAAGGCCTCCGCTCGATCTATAGGGGAGTAGACAATGCCACGCTGGCCATGGAGTGGTCGGTTAGTCTTCTTCTCCCCTCGGAGGGCCCTGGAGATTTTCCAGATGCCGCCGACACCACCGTCAGCTTGATGTTCCGCGAAGTCATCCCACGCAGCCGCTCTGTGTTCCGCCAGGAGACGAGAGCACTTCCTGGCCTGGCGGTTGAAGGTCTGCTTGGCGTGGGGACATCGGGACTGCTGATACTCCCTTCGCAGTCTGCGATGTAGGCAAATCTCCTCTCTCAGCTCCTCAGGTAGAGGTGGAGAAAAGTCGGTTTGGGAGAGAAGGGATGACGAGGCCGTCATAGCATCCTGGAGGGTGGTAGTCAAGTCGAGTACTTGTCGGTCTAGCTAGTCCGGTGACTCGGCAGGAGTTGGTGGTGGCCGATGTCGGTCAGCGAGGTGGTTTGCAAAGTGGTGCCAGTTGATCTTTTTGGGACGAGTAGGAGGATAGGATGGAGCTCCTTCGTCCGGGAGGTCGAAAACAACTGGCACGTGACGAGAGACCAGACACTGCAAACACCTCGATGTGTCCGTCCAGCGAGCCAGCTAGACCGATGTCCAGTATGTCCGGAAGGTGTCGCCTATTGTAGTTGTAGTGGGTGGGCTCCTCGGGTGTCAGTAGTCGGATGTGGAGTCGGTTGTCCAGGAGACGGTGGAGACTTCTGCCGTTGGAGTTGGTGTTCCGGCATCCCCAGTCCAAGTGCTTTGCGTTGAAGTCCCCAGCAACAAGTGCAGGGAAACCAGGCCGCAGCAGGGCATCGAGGCAGCGAGTCTGCAGAGTGTTTCTTGGCGGATTATAGACGGAGGCAATCTCTAGCTCAGCTCCGCTGTAGTGGATGGAAATCCGGGTGATTTCGGCACCTGGGGCAGGGACTGCTGCCAGGAGACGATGGGTCACCCGCCGATGCACCATGATTGCCGAGCCTCCGCCAGGTTGGTTGTTCTGCAGCTGCCTATCGGTGCGGTACACCTGGTAGTTGGGGATGCTGAAGCGGTCTGTCGTCCTGAAGTGGGTCTCCTGAAGAAGAGCGACGTCCACATCCATTTCCGTCAGTAGTTGGCTGAGTTCCAGCCGCTTGTCTGCCAGCCCGTCGGCGTTCCATATGACAACTCTCAGCTTACCCATGCATGGTGGCGGACAACATGTCCATGAGGCGTGACATCATCGCCACCATGCTGGTCACCTGGGAGAGAAACTGACTATCCCTGCCTTGAGGTCCTCAGGAAGGCGGGCAGCAGGCTGAGGGGTTGGCGTGTTGTTCTTTGTGGGCGGCTGGGCCTGTAGTTCAGTACTGGAAGCAGGCTTAGGAGGCTCATCACGAGGTCTCGGTGTAGGCCTGGGTAGTGCTGGTCTGGCAGGTCTTGCAGGGGCTGGAGTGTCCTCGACCGTTGAGTTATTTGGTTGTTGAGTGACAGGGGGTTGACGTGTCTCGGTTGAGGTCTTCGGAGTGGAGCGAGGACGAGCTCCTCGATTTTCCGGTCTTCGAGCTGGGCGATGACGGCGACGTCTCACCACCTCGAAGTCGTCTTCCTCCCGGTTCTCAGTGGGAGGCTCCGCGGTGTTGTCTACAGTGGCAGGAGGGGCAGGGGCAGGAGCTTCCTGAGGCTTAGGAGGCTCAATCCTGGAAGGTGCCGGCGTCTGAACCTTTTTGGCAGCGGCAGCATACGAGAGCTGCTTCTCGTTTCTGTAGCTGGCACACCTGCGGTAGTTGGCAGAGTGGGCCTCTCCACAGTTGCAGCATCTGGCCGGGGTTGAAGCTTCCTTCGGGCAGTGGCTGGACGGGTGGTTGTCGCCGCATCGGACGCAGCGGAGCTCACGGTGGCAATGGCTGGAGCCATGGCTAAACCCCTGGCAGCGGTGGCACTGCACTGGTCCACTAGGCCTGGTGTATTTTCTGACCTCCAGTCTGCAGAAAAACAGAGTCCTCACACTGTAAACATTGGTTGGAGGCCAGAGCCCTTCGCCTCCACGGAGGGTGATGAGCCACAGGCTGGTCGGTTGACCACGCCTTGACTTCAGGATCTTCGCCTCCATGATGCCATAGCCATCTCCTTGGAAGGCTTCGAAGACCTCTTCCGGCGATAGGGTGGTTGGGAAAACCGGTTCCGCCAACTGGGACTGCCGGGGCAGATCCCTCTTCTTCCATCTTCTTCCGTGGTCGATGTCGCTCTAGTAGAGAAGGTCTTATCGGGTCCACGTCTGGGAGCAGAATGAGGATGATGAGATGATGATGATGTGATGTCGTGTACTTGATCAGGTACACACCGGGCTTTCGTAAAGTGCGTCATGCGCCCGATGGGGTACACGTTGATATACATTTCATTATTGCCTTTGTACTTGTTTGCCTGTTTTAGCGGTTTGTCAAATCTGATCCCGCGCTTAAATGAATACCTCAGACTATCGTGTACGATTGCTTAATTTTTAAGGTAAATTAATTTTTGTAGCTACCCCTTGGGGTACACAGACATAAATTGTGAAAACATAATTATGTATTCGTTTTTGTGCAAAATTTCGAAACCTCCATACTTTTCTTGTTTGTATATATAAGTATGGAAACAAGAAAATAAGAAACCCGATTACGGTTTTTTGCCATCATTACTGAAAAATTCGACGGCAAATAAAAAAAAACTAGTTTTATAAATTTTTGAAAGAAGGATATATAACTTATTCAGACTTTTTTAAAGTTTGAAAATTAAGACCAGTTAATCCATTTAAAGTAATACCTTAAATACCTTATAATTATTTCTTATAATACTTTATAAATATTCTTTCGGTATTGCATACAATACATAAACGTGTTCAATATGTATTTGTAACAAAAATAATTTATTCCAACGACAGCAGTGTTTACGTTTCGTCATACTTTCGTAGTACATACTTTTAAGGCATATATAAAACGAATCATTTAAGATTTTTTGTCCGTAACGCTAATACTTGTAGGTTACACAGATCTTAACTAGCAATCTATTAGAAATGGAACACAACTTAATCGAAATTTGTACTGCCTTCTGAGATAAAAATAAATACTTAGGTACAGTACAACACTAAGTTATGCAAAATTAAATTACTAATGTATTCAAACCAAACTCTCGGTATAATGAAGTTTAATGGAATCTGGGGGGGGGGGGTTTCCCACAGCTTATCCTTTTTAAATTTTATTTTGTGAAAAAAAAAACATAAAGATATTATTTTCATTTCTGTTTATCCATCACTGAGGTGTCCAAATTCTTTCATTGATTATTATAGGAGTTTGTAGTAAAAAGTCACTTATGATGTGTATTGTGGCTAAGCTTCGTTAAGTCCACGTTTCATTAGCTCCAGGTTCTTGTTTATTGACATTTTAATAAGGGCTGTTTCGTTAATGTATGCTGTTATATTTTGAAAAGTATAATATCTTTCTTACCAAACATACTTTTATTAAATACTCGGAAATAACAAAACGAGGGTAACTGTTTAATAAGAGGAAAATCCTAAGTTGTCAAACTTGTGAGACAATTTACAATTATACTTTTCAACTCCTAGACCTGACCATAAAACAATTATTGATAATTTGACAGGCGACAATTACTTGCACCTTACCAATCAACCGAAAACGTATGTTAAAATTTGAAAGGCATAAATAGCGATAGAGACGTAATATAGAAATAGAGATTTGATCATGGTAACAACTGAAAAAGAAATTTAGAGAACAAAAAAAAGAAAAGAACATTATAAATAATAATAAGTAACACCGCTAATCTGTTAAATGAATGAAAATAAACTGAACGATTAATAAAAATCATTCAGTTTGTTGCATATGTACCATTACATATTCTAGTATACATTATTATTTGTAAACTTCTAATGTGTGGTATAATTACAAATACCCATTATAAAGATACAACTTGCTCTAAGTGTCTTTCTTCCTTAGAAGATTAATCGCCGACTTAATGACAAGAGTTGGAACCGAACACGTGATTAAGCGGTACAGATAACACAACACGATGCTGCAGTCACTAATATGTAGCTTTTGTCAACTAATTGCCTCAAGGGGTAACTGACGTCATTATGTCTACAGAGTAGACACTTGGGATCCCGGTAGATTTAGTGGATGTGTCAAGCTAATTAGGGACCCAGTAAGACTGACACATTAGACCCGACAAGATTAATTAGTAATGAACCGTAATCAGTAATACGATGTACTAGAGACCTCAGAGTTATATTTTACAATATCTGGCTAACAAATCAGTAATATAAATAGTAAATAAATAATTATAATAAATAATACAATATTGTAAATAAAAATGAAAAGAGTAAAACGGCTAATTTATTAAGAAAATCAAAAGTATTAAAATTCTTAACTACAAGACATTTTGTGTTTTTAGGTGCAAAAATGTTTAAATAAATACCAGCCAACTTTAAATTGTGTAGATCACTAATTAAGTATAAAACTAAATTAAAGGAGTGGCTTTTTAATTTTGATGACATATCACTATTGTTACATAGTGTATTTATTTAGTATATTTATTAATTGTTAGTAAGTTTAAAATATTAAGTTATTGTTATTAATTCATTTCAATTATTTTGATTACTATTTGAAGTAAGCATAATCTGATTTAGAGGAGGAAATTTTTTGTTATAATTCATTTTTCAAATATTTGTTTATATTAGTTTATTTATTGCTGTAAATTATAATTTATTTACAAAAAAAACATTGCTAAATATTAGTTTAATTATAGTTTTAGTTGGAGCTGCCTTTTTTCAATTATGTAATAATTACTATAGTGCAGTTATTTGTTAGAGATGTATATGCTGTTTTGGTTCAGATGCTACACAGGCTCATCGCACTCTGATGTTATTTATTTTATTCTGATGCTTTATTCTAATGTTAAGGTAGAATCTAAGCTATGTATTTTATATGTATTGCTAAACCATCGTAACTGGTTAAATATGATTTAGTATTTTGTAATTTTATTGTAAATATTTACTGCAAAATAAATTATGTTCTCATAACCACAGAGACTAGGATCGATCCACATATTTCACTGTCCCAGGTTTCATTGTTACTATGAGCGCGTACGCAATATCTGAATTTCCCTACTGGAATTTTCCAATGAAGCATGTTGGAATTTGGAGTGGGCGAGCTTCAAAGTAAAGGCATTGTATAGTTTTCATTCTTACAAATATTGTATACTTTTTTTATGAAAGTTTGTTATGAAAATCAGTAAACCCACCAGTATGAGTTCTATATTTTCACTACGTTCATTTCGTGTTGAATGGACACAAATTGTACACGGTGAAGTGGTATTTGATAGAAAAGAAACAAAGCAGCATTATTAATATGAATTATTTTGTTACTAAATTCTCATATGAAAAATGAAACCCTGTGGTCACTCGTGAATCAGGAAGAATAAAATATGAACCGTTTTGGCCTAGATACAAAATAATCTATCATAAGACTTTTTATATATTTCAAAAGTCTAGAAGCCTTATTGATATATTATATTTTTCAAATAAAAAAATGGTGTATTATTTTTTGTAAATGAACTCGGCACGGCTAAAAAAATAGTTATTAGTTTATGGCATCATTAACTCGTTAATCTGCATTATTTACCAACCGACTTGTTAGGTGTATGTGTCAATAGGTCTATAATTAGATTAAACCATTTTTATTATTCCTTAAATATTTTCATTGAAATAAATAGTTTTCATGTTATTAAACTCTAAAAACTTCAACTCCTTACCAACTTCAACAATATCGTAAAGGTTTTGGTAAAGAGTTTAGTTAAATTCTATATAGGTTTTAGGATTATAGTAGTTATGTATTCTGGGGGTTATTATCGGTAAAAAAATTAAGAATCTTCAAGAAACTCCGTAATGAGGGTGATTACAATAATAAAACTGTGGTAATATGGCAAATATATATATATATATATATTAATAGTTCTTTTCTGTATTATTTCTTGTAAAAATATAATAAATTAGGTTAGTATCTACTTAAATATTAACTTTTCACATGCGGTTCTTAAAGAAACAACACGAATTTATTAACGCATAGTACTGTCTAGTGCACTTTTATTTATATGAACCTTAACTTTGTTAATGTATTGTTTCTGGCTGTATATAGCGCAGGGGTGAGATATAAATTAATGGTCATCACACGGCGAACGTACTATATAACAGCGGTACACATACAAAAGAGTTGTACTCAGTGATATATTATTGTGTCAAGGGGCACTCTTCCACTAAGGAGGCTCTACAATGGTCGTAGTATTGTTACGTCCATTCACAACTTGATCCTTTGACACAAAGGAAGTTTCACCCAGGACACTCTTCACAATACTAGTCCCATCTTGTTTGAGCGTGCTCAATGATCAATGGTTGTTCTGTGACGTAAAGTTGTGACGTGGGCCACAACTTCCATTCATCTGTCTTACAACTATCAGAGTAACTCGCTATAATACAACTGTTATTATGAATATTCTGCTTGAGTTTATGTCAATACATATATGGCGCATCATTAAACACTCCTTAGGACGCCATTATTATTGGTCATAAAGAAAAATTACTCCTTCCATGATATGATTTTTGTGATATTCGTAATTTCAATTTCAGAACTTGACAACACATTACTATACATATTGCTAAATATTGTGAAATACTCTACATAAAAAAGTAAAGGCTACTCTGTTTTTATCATCGTAATTGTTTCCTCTTACGTAAGAAGACTTTCGAAGTAGCCACTAAATGTATACTATGTGTTAAATGTTGTTTATAAAATTAGAAAATGAAATGATTTTAATCTTCTTTCTCTAATCTGACTTTTAAATGCAATGGATGGACTTATTAGTTAGCTTTTTGTTTTTTAGTCTATAATAAGTTGCAGTGGTAATTTTCTGTGATAGCTGCCCTATTGGGAAATGATCTTAATTAGTGTTGCATAATGAGTTAATTGGATAGCGGCCCTTAATTACTTCCCTATTTAAAGCTTCAAGCTTCAGGATCTATTTCAACGAGAAAGAGAAAGCTTTAGATGTTGGAGTTTCTCGTAATTAAATAATTTACCTGAGAGAAGTAAGGAAATATAATGGGAATAAGACTTAATTGCATTGCCGGCATACATATCAGTGCTGGAGTATTCTATTTCATTCCTAGTCATTCGTAAGGGTTGCAGATATTATTGCCTGCTAGCAGATTTACCAGTGGCCAGCAATAATTGTGTATCATAAGGAGTGTAACATTACTGCAACATATCTCCTGCTTATAATATTGTACTATAATTGATTTTCATAATCCTAAAAACTTTACTATTTAGATACGATATATATATATATATATATATATATATATATATATATATAAACATAATCCTTTTTTGAGATTAATCACTATGTATCTTTATATATTTCATACAAATCGAAAGTGTTGTCCTAAATATTTATTTGCCATTGATTACGATTTCTCGATATAATTGGAATATAAATAATGATTTCCAAAGTTAATTACAACCTCAAAAATATGCGCCATCTATAGTGATTAAAGAAGTAATGTGCTATTTACAAAACTTCTTAATGTTTGCATATTTTGGTGCACATATTGCTTTCTATTGCGTGTACAATAACTATAGGAAGGTAGAAAACTCACATACCTAAATCGTTATATAAATTGATTTTATGTTTAATATTAGTTTTTGAAATTTGAGTTTAGCTCCAATTCACCTTCCTTTTACTGCAACGTCGGGTATCTGACACTGTCTCAGACTTGACTCCTGGAATCTGGAGTCAGGTTTGTATGAAGAGATCCAAAGAAATTCGAAGACGAAGACGCTCAATAGAAAGCGTTTTCATCGTTTCGAATTCAGAAACTGTTATAAATAGGTGAAGTGAATAAACGTTTTAATTAAAAGTTTTAATAGAATGGACAGATATGAATGTTGAATTTAGCTCCAGTCCACCTTTCTCTTACGCGCAGCATCTGAAATCTGATGCTGCTGCAGACTTGACTCCTGAAATATGGAGTCATGTTCGTCTGAAGGGATGCAAAAGTAGTCAGTGACGAAGAACGAAGCACAACTGAGCGCACTACGATGTTGACTGACACGACCCAAAGCTCGGTGGAGCAGCTGAGTCTTCTACACATAATGCAGCAGATATGGTAGGAAGGTGTGATTCGATGTGAATTTTACGAGTAGATTTAGCTCCAGTTCACCTTCCTCTTAAGTCCAGCATACAAAAGCTTTGTATTTTTATTTATATCCCTTCATTTAATTTCCCATGGCTTTAAAGTTGCCTGGGTGTAGTTAAACATACCTATCCCGACTGAATAAAACAGAAAATAATCAAATCACAAATCAAATGCCATTGAGACTCTGATCTCTGGTTGACCAATTTTTGAGCAAAGACACACTGCATCACCAGCTAATACCTCCTCTAATACTCTCGTATGAAAGCTCTCTGAGAGCTATGACTAGCTTAAATGAAAGGTCAAGGAAGACTTTTTAAATATGTGATCAAAGATCATTTGCAACCCGGCATTCTTCTGGAAGGTGTCCTAAGATTACAACGTTCACTGCTCTACTCACATGCAGAATAATATCCCTGCTACTGGATACAAGAGCACTATTTCGGGTGATATCCGAGATAATAATATGTATACAGGAAAGGATATTATACTCCACTGGACTCCTGGAAGATTTATTACCTGGGAGGCCATCCTGTTGCTGTTGGGTACTTCATTAATGGGACACAACTTAAAGGGTCCCAAAAAGTCATACTAACCATAATAGTAATAGAAAATAAGTTCATTAAGTTACAAAAGTGTTTTAACTGAAAATTGCTCTTCAGAGCTAAGCTGAATACTTAACGAATTAAATGTGTTTGAAATGTTTCAAAGTAAGAACTAAGAAGGAATTTTATTGCTTTTAATAGAAATTAATAGCGTAAATTAAATGAAAGATTTATTTAAGTTACTATAAAACAAGAAAAAGTTTAATAAGGTAGACTTAGAAATTAGCATAATATCTTTATAAAGTCCTGAGCAAACTGAATAGTATTTAGTTATTGGTTACTAAGACTTAGTTGCTCGTCGGAGCTTAACAAAGTTTGCTTACGTTACTTCACAGCGGCTTTAATAGATAAGTTTACTTGAGAAGTGCCCATTTAGAACAGTCTGTTATGTCTTGAGTGGTTTATAACGTTCTTTGAAAGGAAGTTTTAAAGAACTTTATCACAATATAATAGAGTTAGAAAACTAAAACTTCCTGAATAATATTAAGTTTAGCAACTCACGATACAAAAAATTAATTTATACACCTCTATATTAGTAAAGTAATAGCATACCATAAATAAATAACAAATTTACTTATCCTAATGCTTAGACTACGATGCATGTTAGTGGTAGTATCTAGTTTAGTCAAGCACAAATGATGATTTGTTTTTAAATTTTCATAAACATATCTGACACCAATTTTGAAAGTTCGCAATTGTTAGGGAATTCTATACTAATCTTTGACTATACCTTTTAATACTTGTATTTAAAAAGGAGATGTAGTAATTACATGTTGGTAGACTTGTGCCGAAAAATAATTGGTAATTCGTTGCTTTAGATGTACGAAAAAATAAAAATGTAAAAGGAAAACAACCTTGGTTCGAAATTAATTCATAATCATTTTTTATAGTCATTTGACTGTGATGAAGCTTTGACATACAAACGAAACAGCTGATGAAAGCCTTAAATTGACATAAACTATTGACATTTTATGGCAGACGAAATTGGTATATCATTCTGACATTCTCCTTATCCAAAATCCCTTAATATGTGACGTAATAACAAACATCCGATACGCAGTACGTTAAAAATGATGAACCCCTTAAAAGAAAATATCGAGCCCAACCAGTCCGAAATAATGTACTGTTTCAATACTAATATTTATATAATTTTAAAGAAGTACATAACTAGTTTTACTCACAACTCAATATAAATTGCACGGTAATAAGGTGGTGAAGAAGTAAAATACGACATGTTTTAGATAGATTTTTTATACAAAATAAACCTTTTACAATAGTCCTTAAGGAAGCACTTTGCATTACTAACGTAATTATTCCGTAAAGTTTTAGGATGTAATCTAAATTGTAATTATAATATTGGAAAACGATAACTTATATATGTGTTAGTTTGATTATGGACTTTATTAGCTCAAATTAATGTTTATATTTCCATAAATTGGCTGCTTGATTACACTTGTTATTAGCCAGCATTAAATAAATTTTCTTTGCATACTTACTTTATGAACTAAATCAGTTTTTTTTATACATTTGCTGCGTGAGTGGACTTATCATTATCAAGAATCTAGATAACTTTATACTTACTATTAAAATGGGATTGTTTCTAAAGTCTATGTTCATAAATATAGAACAAAATAATAATATATTGTACAGCGTGTCTACGAAATCATGTCACACTTTAACTCTGAACACTGAAAACAACGAACCACAGCAACAATTAATACTCCAGTGTTCCTCATCGAAGTATGAGAAGAGATCAAGTTTGCTTGGACGTCTGTAGGGTGATTCATGGTGCTCATATTCAGCTTAGATATGTAGATATCAAACTATTTAATGATCACTTTAATCCTATGTTAATCTCATTCTTGTGGTGTATATACTTTTGGAAATAAAGTTATTCACAAGTGCGACATGACTAGTGGACACACTGTATACTGCATTATATAAATAACTTCAGTGATTTTACTGCAGTTGAACAATTAACTGTGGCTTTTATGAAGTACATAATTGAGCAAATCTTTCAAACTTAGTTGACTGTGTCACATTACATAATTTATTAATATACTAGGTAACAGTAAGTGTGATTTAACATTAATTAACACCGACTAAATAAAGAGTGTAACTCCTGACAAAGACTACGTCAAAGTATAAACTGGAGTAAACTGTCTTTGAAGATAGATAATGTACCTAACAAAGTTAAATGGTGCGTCGCCTTTGTTCGCGATGTGACGTGAGTGAGCGATCATTTCAACAAGTCAGGACCTGTTTGTAACTTCTAAGATAAGGTTCACTTATCAGTAGCTTCGAGTTCCAAAGGCAGTTCTACGTACGTACAATAATGCCGAGTTGGATGGCGTAAAGCCAACTTTCCTTGAATATATTTGTCTCGTTGTATTGTTATCACAATCTGTTGTACGTTATAAAAGATACAATACAACATTTTGAGAATTGAAATGTAACCTCTTCGTCAGGTGGAGGAGGTTTAATACATGCAAAATTTAAATAACAGAAAGAAGTAAAAAAGGAAAATAATATGCATTTGTGATCCTCCTTCTTGTGATTTGTGCTCGGGATTTTCATCCTGTATAGTGACAACGCCTGGACTGGACTCCAAGCAGGTTTTGAATATGGTTGAACCCTTTTATTTCTCTAATTTACTTATTTCTGTTCTTAATTTTTTTATGTATTAATACGTCCTCCACCTGACGAAGAGGATAGTCTCCAATCCTCGTAACGTTGTTTTATATCAACCTATATCGATGGCAAAAGTTCCAAATCCTGTTATTTCAAACCTTCCATCTTCAATAACAGAATGTAAGCGACATATAATCTGTTATGCATTTATTTAATTTTTTAATGGTCAGCGACGAAAATAGATGGTCAAAAGTATGGAAATTGGAGTGAAAGTGAAATATAGGATAAGTTCTCCATTTGCTATTGGTACTTCTCCTAAATTATTAATTTCCAGTGAAAGAGGGAGACAGGTAGAGTTGGTGATACTGTGTAGCCCTTGCAGCTCTGGTTATCATCGTATTCCAATTACTAAAGTGTAGATGTTGGTCTCGAAAATTCCTGGTGGCGAAGCCCCCAAAGATCGCAGATAAAGGTTAACTTTTATTGACTAAATGCTTAAAACGATGTTGCCAACAAATGTTCCCGCACGATGAGAGTTGCCCACATGCACCTCTTAAGGAAATCCACAGTATGACGATATGCACAAACCACTTCATAAAATCACTCATAGAATTTGAGTGTCAATAAAACTTCTATTCAGCAAACTATACATTGACATACTTACGATGATATCCATCCTCAATGTTTCACACGTTCCATCAAGAAACACTTCATGTTCATAGATTAAACAGATGCAACGTTCTGTTTCCACCTAAATCATGATATTTAACAGGACCATAATGAGGCAAGGGGTTACATTTTGCATTAAACGTGCTGTATTATTCGGTAAATGGTAAATGAATTTTTTACCCTTGTTAGAAAGGAAGCGTTTTACGTTTTCGTACTGTCTGTGGGTTATAAGCCTGAACGTTCCTACAGAAACACGCCTTGCATACAGATTGTCTAATTGTGAGCTAATGTTATATCTATCTACCTGACTCTCCTTTCTTACTCTCTCTGAACACTTTTAATGTCTATACAAATTTTCCACGTTACGATGAAGATATGTGTGAATTTATTTGTTTAAATTATGTATAGTACAAACATCCGTGGTGATTATATAGCGAGTTAGAAGTACGTACACCATGTGTCACTGAGGCTGGATGCAAAATGTCGAATTAATTTCACAGCTCATTTCACAGTCGAGGAGTCCGGTAGACAAATAAAATAACTAAGGATGATGAACAAAAATTTCTCCTGGTGGACAAAAAGAAATCCTGTCAGCTCACTGAGTGGTAGGCTCATCCATGTTCCATGGTTGGATATGCACCTTTGTAAATAGTTTTTGTTAATGTAGAAACAAAGTTTTATTAAAAAATGTAAGTTCTGCAGGTAAACTGTCTCCAGATGTTTCCCCATACATTTCTATATTTGCTCATTGAGTTAGTTTCATAGTAGTGATCTAGATTACAATCCTCGAAACATTGTATTATACATTTTGTAAATTACAAGGATGCAAATGTCACGACAGAAATCTGGTCATCATGCCAAAGCGTTTCTTTCTCACAACTACATCGAGGACTTCTCTCCTCAACGGAGGGCGTTATCAATACTCGCTGTTATTGAGCTCCTTTTGGGATCGAATGAAGTGGATATAAAAGGTTTTTCCACACAACTAGCGAGGAAGTTTTATCATGATATGTTAACACAATATTCACGTAGCCATTCTATGGGGGAAGTACAACTTAGACTAACTAAGAGTTTTGTGAACTAAGTGGTGGTTCGCCGGTCATAACCAATTTCCCCCTCAGCTACAGAGAATATCTGGTAAATATCTAAGAAATTATCTAACATTAAATATTTACCCAAATACCATTCAATGTGTTGAAATAAATACTAATCGTGACATTGTTTAGCATTATGTATCATTTTCAGTTTTTAAATAAGCGAAACTTACAATCATGATTATCTCAGTCTTGAGGTAGAATATATTTTTTCTAAAATCCTATAAAATAAAATATGAGAATTTAGTCTTTCCCCGCTCGTATATAAACCGAGCCGGTCACATCTAAAGTTATGCCGTATTAAGTATTACATATAAACTATAATAATATTGTATACGTGAAAGCCCCTTGATTTGTTCGTTTTGCTTCCACGTATAAATTATTAAACCGATTGTACTGAAATTTTACATGGTCATTACTAGGCTCCCTAGGATAAGCATTGGCCTATTCTTATTC
Organism: Homalodisca vitripennis; assembly: GCF_021130785.1. NCBI lineage: Eukaryota > Metazoa > Arthropoda > Insecta > Hemiptera > Cicadellidae > Homalodisca > Homalodisca vitripennis. The sequence continues at coordinate 239,773,529 of NC_060207.1, read as the reverse complement.
CACAAAAATTTCCGAGCCACGCCCCACTGGCCTTTAAAACAAACAAAGTCCCTTCTTGGTCTTTAAAGTTGTTTAATGTGAATCTAAGAGCCAGTTAAATGTATTCAACTGTTATGTGTAAACAGTGTATTATGACAGTACGACCATATGTTGAATTATTTTAACCAATATTTTCAATTTCTTTACATTTAAAGAGTGAAAGCATATACAAAGTAACAAAACTTCTTATTTTAACATCTTAGGCAAACTAATTTATTTATTCTGGGTCACAAAGCAATTCAAGAGACACTAAATGCAATTTCATTAACAGAAAATCGTTTAGATGGCATTGCATCCATTTCTCGCTAATGAGGAATACGATACTGATTAGGTATATAATACTCATATAATTCCTAGACTCGGCCGAGGAAATAATATAGAACATAGATTGGAAAGCAAGACCTTTACTGCGTCATGATTTATCTTTACATAAGGATGGCAACTGTTGTAATGTAAGTATTGAAATGCGTTAGTATTATTGATGTCGATTTTAGTTTTATTTTTAATTTTCAATAGCAATACCGATATCCATACAATTTAGAAAACTATTCTGTTTTGAATCCTCTATAGAGCTCAATTCATATTTTTCTCCAGGTAAACTAGCTAGGAAACTCCAATTTTTTCGTTAGAAATATAATAAATTTGAACTATAAAGGTAAATTTTGAAAAAAAGAGTAACCCAGTCTTATGTTTAACTTCTGGCTCTCTTAATCATGGAAACTGTAAAATGGGTACCTGAGGCACGATAAATGACTTATTCCACTTTAAAAATATCATTGGACCCTCATATTACATCACATAATAAAACTGTGAATTTCGCCTTTAAAGTGCCAGCAAATTGATCTAAAATAGTGTAAGTGTTCCTGAAATGGTGGGAGATATTCGAACAAATACACAGAATGTTGCATAGAAATTGCGGGCGAAGTCGATGGTATCTGCTAGTTATGTTACACTTTAACTTCTTTTTTATCCTTACATTTGTTTCTAGTATTATCAAAGTAAGAGTTGGTATAATTTAAAAACTTCATAAAAACGTCCTGTGTAAATTTTATAAGCTTCCTCAAAGCAAACAACACGTTTGAGGAGTTCCGCCCCACCCCGCGCGAGTATAGACCGACTTTCTTAATAATGCACGCTTTTGTTTCCTGTGGTAGATCTCTTGTGAGAGTTTTACTTGATTTATTAAACACCCTGTCGGCTTCCTCGGTGTGAGTGGAGAACGGGTGATTTGAATTCATTGACTCGTTATAAATTATACACTACTATAATGTCCACTAGACTATTGCAACAGAGGTTTCCGTAATTTTATTAACAGTTTTAACATATTTTGTCCAGAGTAATAATAATAACAATGGATAGGGTGTTGTATATGTCGATATCCTTCCTTGGATTTATTGTTGTGTTAGAGTGTAAAAGAAGTTAGTTTATTTATTCCTTCAGTATATACCATCAAAATCTCTTATCCTTGAATATGGAAAGTGAGAACGTGAGAAAGCTTAACTGCATATGTCAGTGCCCAATCCTGTGACGAATTCAATTCTTTACACTCTTTGGAAAAAACGTTTCTTAAACAATGTTTTAAATACTATAATTTTAATTTATAATTAATAAATGTAAACGTATGTAGGCTACATGTTTAAGCATCTCCAACACAGTATGCTAGGGTATTTTAAAGCACTATAAACACAATACTTCAGTGTAGGTAATGCTTGAAAGGATATTTCTGTAATACCTGGGCATATAAAAGTATTAATGCTTTTATTGAAATTTCCTTTTTCAAAAACTGTTTGTCTGCGAAGCCTCGAAGAGTAGGCTATCCATATATTTTGGCACCTGTAAATTATTATGCGTATAACAAAGTCAAAGTACGTTAAACATGTTTGATGACTGAGCGTAGATTATGATTATCCATAATATGTATCCACAGAAGACAAATAATAATGGAAAATCATTAAGATCTAAAGTAATATACTTTTGAAAAATATACTATAGTCCATAATAAAAAAGGTATTTTTATACTTCCTTTCATTGCTCATTCATTATTACGGGTTCAGCCACACAATAATTGTTATAGTTCTAATAAACTATCATTTCCAGTTTACTGAATTAAAAGAACCTGTAATCTTCTTAGGATCAGCGTCTTCCTATCTATGAAAGGCTGAGACTGATAGATTTACTGGCGAATTGAAGTCATTTTTTAGGGATATATTATCCAAGTAGATCCTAAGTGGGATTCCAGTTCAAGTAAGCTGCAAGTAAAATAGGCTGCAAGTCAAGTAAGCTAAGTAACATAGTTTCTGTATTTTATTGACAAGACATAGTTCGAATGCTACACAAGTTACCAGTGTGATCCTTTATCCCTTACAAATTTTAATAACCTACTGTGAATATACCTCACCAGCTTTGATTATTAGGGGATGTAATACCGCTTTTACCACAAGCAATGGTTTATGTACCCCATACAATCTCCATGCCCAGTATTCGTTATTCGTCTACATCAATCACCAATAAGTTAATTACAATGTTAATTCCGACTCAGGTTAAAGATGTAAGGTAGATGTTGTAACCAATTTACTCTTTCGGGATTTACCGTAATGAATTAAATATCTCGAAAACTGTTCAACATAAACAAGTTGTGAATTATGATACGGTTTCAACGGCCGCCATATTGAAACGAAACAGTGTGCCAAGCTGGCTAATGATCTTAGCCGAGATATTTGTAAGATAAATTTTTGTACCAAGTTTCAACTTTTTTGAGCTTTTTGGGATTAAGATTCCACAAACCTATATATCTACTTTTGAACGCAAGTTTTTCTGGCCCTTAAAGGGTAATATTTGATAAAGTTATGCAGACATATTTTGGTAAGTGAGGAATATTGCAATAGGCTGATTTAGAACACAAAATCTACCTAAAAGATGTAGAGATAAAAATATGAGAGGGAAGGATAGATCAATAATTTAGTTCATCCTTCTACCACAAAACCCATTTAAATTAGGCGGGATTGTATTATTCGGATAATGACGGAATAGTTATATTTTAAACGTCCTGAAGAGGATGTCAGTTCATAAAATGTAGTATGCAACATATAAGATTTCACTGGAAATTTTCGAATACTACTAGTAGAAAAACCCTGTCCCCTACCAGTAGTAAGGACGTATACTATTCGAAAACCCCTACTCATAAATTATTAGTAGTTTATAAAGTGTCAATTCTACGAACCAATACACAATGAACTATAATTATAATTTTGACAACGTATTTGAAACTTTGTTTCTGGCTCCCTATTAGAAATAGCCTCTGGCACTAAGTACTCTTATGGACATTTTGTGTTATACTTTCATAACGTTTAAGATGACGTGCTTAAGTTAAATATTTAAGTGGCTTCATATATTTTCCCAAGTTATTCACAAATTATTTTCTGCAAAATGGGCTTGTATTGGTGTGATCACCCTCACACATGTGAGCAGTATGTGAAGTGTGTAAATAAAACTCTACGAAGATCTAAATATAAACAGGGTTTAATAGTAAAGGGTATTTGAATTCTTCAACGGAAAGAGTGTAACCATCATGTGCGCAGAGTTGAAGAGCTCAACTTGGACACCCCATCGCGAACTGAGAATGTAATGATGTCAGGAACTTACCCTCAACTGCAGCAATGATTTCTGAGTCCTATACGGCAAATGGTGTTTTGGTGGTTTTATACTGTGAACTCCAATATCCGATAAGCAATAATCACATTTTAATTGCTTTCAAACCATTTTACATTGCATTTGCGTTAATAAATAAAGCTAAAGCGCTTGCAGTTTACTATTGTAAGATTCATTAGTTGCACGAATACATACATTAAATTACATTCTCTCTCTCTCATTCATACTTACCTTCAGTATCGGTACTAAGTTACCAAAACTAGTGGTTCCAGCGGCGTAACACGAAATCATGTACAAATTCAGACACTAAAAGGTCCTTTAATCGAGCCTTAATCATGGTTGGGTTGTGATATGATTTATGCTCTCAAGGAGATTATCAATTAATCTGACACCAGCTTGTGATGGAAGTTGTTCAAATGCCAATGTACTATGGTGTTGCATCCTGTAACTGGCATTTTGCACTTGGCATTTGCACCTCTAGTATCGTACCTGTGTCAAATAGGGATATAAAAGGCCAAAATATGCCATCTTTAGAACGCCAAAAGAGCAAAGCTGTGCCACATTCCTCATGGCAAAACGCCTGAAGCAACCTTGCACATACATGCCCAACATGATCGGTCCATGTTAATCCGAAGATTAAATCAATTAATATTACTAATATATCTCCCTTGTGTTTAAATTTTACAACAATATCACATTTTAAAATGTAAAAAGGTAAAAGATATATCAGATTTTTAACATTCCTGTGGTAATCGGCGAGATGAGAGAAACCGTCCATTTTCTAAGAAATTATTAACTCTTGTGCACACGCAGTGAATACATTACTTCGCTCCGTAGAGAACTTGATTATGTGCAATTTGTCATGATATTCATACCGTTTTGTAAGAAACCTACCATTAACGTAGAGCCAATTTAACGTAATTGTCTGCAGTTACTTTCATAATGCCATTATAGCTAACATGATCTTATATGCAATCTTCCACTCTGGACTAACTAACGTTATAACTAACGTACAGTTGCAGTAAACCAGAATTTATAGGTAAACCGCTGTTGTACACCATCTTACGACTGGGATCACCACTTCAGATAATATAATGTCGGAGCTGCATTATCGTTGTATTTACTTTTACAGCGAACATATTTTTAGAGTAAACATATCATATCTGTCCAAGTTAATTCTGCCAGGTGGATGCACACTCTAGGCTTGTATAAAGCGTTAAGACTTGTGATCTGAATTATATATAAGGCAGACATGATAAAATACTAAATTTTACCGCAGCAAATTTTATTTAAGTACTGTCGACCGTGAACACAACCAAGTCCATGAAACATTTTGGAAAGACACTCTCTTTTAATGGCTTGTATAATGCCAGTGGTCATTATTTTTAGTTTTTATATAATAAAAGGTGTTGTATTTTCATTTACATGCCTTTATTTTATTTCCCATGACTTCAAAGTTGCCTAGGTGTAATTAAACATATTTATCCTGGGTAAATACGACAGAAAATGGTCCTCAAAAGAATATGCCATTGAGGCTCTGATCTCTGGTAGAACAATTTCTGAGAACCTTATTAATAGGATACAAATTAAAGGTTAGGACTCTTAGTCATATCAACCGTAATAGGAATAGAAAATTGGTTTATTGCGTTAAACAAAAGGGTTTGAACTCAAGATGGCTCTTCAGAGCTAGGCTGAAATTTTTCAGGAATTAAATTTGTTTAAGCTGTTTCAAACTAAGAACTAAGAAGGAATCGTAATGCTTTTACCAGAAATGTAAATGAAATGAAAGATTTATTTAAGTTACGGTAGAATAAGAAAGATTGAATAAGGTAGACTAAGAAATGAACATAAGATCATTATAAATTGCTGAGCAAACTGAATAGTATTTAGTTATTGGTTACTAACACTTAGTTTCACGTTGCAGCTTAACAAAGTTTGCTGTAGATGGAGCTTATATTGGTCACTGTTGTACTACATTAAAAACATAAAACCAATATTTAATACATTTTATTAATTTGTGAGGCCTTTCGATATTCAAGATATCTTCTTCAGACACATCACATATTTATTTGTGATGTGTCTGAAGAAGATATCTTGGATATCGAAAGGCCTCACAAATTAATAAAATGTATTAAATATTGGTTTTATGTTTTTAATGTAGTATTAACAAAGTTTGCTCACGTTACTTCACAGCGGCTTTAATAGATAAGTTTACTTGAGAAGTGCCCATTTAGAACATTCTGTTATGTCTTTACTGGTTTATAACGTTCTTTGAAAGGAAGGTTTAAAGAACTTTATCACAATATAATAGAGTTAGAGAAACTAAAACTTTCTGAATAATATTAAGTTTAATAACTCATGACACAGGAAATTAATTGTTACTAATTTATTTTAGTAAACTAATAGCATACAATAAATGACTAAAAAGTTATTATATTCTATTGCCAATGGCGCCGTGTAGCGAGTACAACGCTTATCGCAAGATAACCAGATAAAGTAACGTCAAGCGTGGCTGGTGCTTGGATGGGTGACCGCTGAGCGATCCTGTCCTTGCCAGCAGCCCGCCTGTCCGGTCATTGGTGGTGGTTCGGAAGTCACCTTTAAGCCGTTGGTCCCCAGTTTGTGTTAGAGAGGGCATCTTAGCCCTAACTTCGCCTAGTAAAGGGGCATATTTATATGTATAAGTATAAGACACATTTACTTTTTTTACTTCACTAATGGCAGGTTAGCCATTTGGTAACGCGCTTACCAGTAGAGGCGGGCAATCTCCATGTATCCGGGTTATCGTATGTGGGGTTAGCGGCTGGGGCCGGACTCTGGGTCAGGTGGGCTACGTCAATGCTGGGATTTTGGCAAAGCATAAAGAAAATATAAGAGTATAATATAAGAGTATAATATAAAGATAATAATATTAAGAAATATAAATAGAGTAATAAGTCAATGTAAAAATGTCGGTAACAATATTTAATTTAGGTACATTTTGATGTTTGGTACTCTCCTTATTTGATCGCAACACGTATTATTTGAATGCAGATATTTATGAAAAATGAGAATTTTTCATGTTGGAAGATATCTTGATAAATATTTATCCGTAGAATCTAAATTGTGCTTGGAACTTCATTTTTACACTAACATAAATGAAATGATGGTGCATTTCAAACCATAGAATTTGGCTGAGCGTCGTTAAATCCTACCACTCAGTAACCTAAAGAAATATTCTCTTCTATGCTGGAAGGATGTAAATATTTTTTTCTGTATGATTCACTGTTCCTATACCTGTCCTGAGGTCCTGAAGATTGAAATAAGCTATAGAGTTGAAATTTTGCAAGCGACGTCAGCGAAGCTTTTTACGCGATGTGTGGAGCGGCGTACTCACTCATTTCCTGTTACAAAAAAAAAAAAAAAAAAAAAAAAAAAAAAAAAACAATATTAATATAAACACTTGTACGCCATGAATCTTTCTCTATTTATATATTTTTAATTCAGACATCAGATGGATTAGGTTCACGTTGAATGTTCATTAGGAGCGTATACATGCGGTAAATTTCTATCATAATTGCCAACAATACAATATTGGTTCAGGTTCTGGTGATACAAACATCTAGCCAATATTGCCTTTGCAGACAGACAGCTCTTGCAATCAATTGTGGAAACGCCAAACTTAATTTTAAGTACATGTACCGTAATAGGTAGATCCTCAGCGTAGGTTTATATAGGTACCATATACAAGTTCACGTATTATTTTATAAATAAAACATGTTAACTCCAAAAGAAAATAAATCGTACAAAACTAATTTGAAATAGCTTGGCAAAAAATAACTAAACAATCTGCGATTTAAGGTTTTTTCACAACAAATATTGTTAAATATATTTTCCAAAGTAAGTATTTATACTTAAAAAAGTAAATGTACTATTTTCTTAGACCGCTTCAGGCTGTTTCCTAATCATGATATTATTCTGGAACAGTATTAATGCAGCAATTTATGGAAGCCCATGAGGGAGGGGAATGTAGGAAACAAGGAAAATACCTTTTCAGGAGACTCCACTTCGTGAAGACATCTGCTTTAGCGACATTAGTCTTAAGACCTGTGATAACGCAATATATTCAACAGTTACAGAGTATCAGTGATTAGTTCAACGTTGTAATGTTAAACCTAATTGTCAGTACCATTATGTAGCCTTGTACAAATACACCACTATTGATGTAGTAAACTCCAATCATGATAAGACTCTTTGTATGTACTTGCAACAGCCTTTGTACTTATCAGGAAAAACATATCCAGCCTTTCGTTAGAAGGCACAGATTCAACCACCATGCCATGTTCTATAAGTGCTGTGAAAAGCTTCTTTAAGTTCGAGAAGACACACAAAGGCACCTCCTAAGTGCTTTATTTAATGATTACTCTATACTAAAGACAAGTTGGTGCAATGAAAAATGACATTTCCCTGCAATAATTCCACTCTGATTATCATGCAGGTTATTTTCATAACTGTTAAAAAGCCGCCATGACATGCCCCATAACTGCATCAAAATTCTTCTGAGTGGAGGTGTTGCCAAAAGCTTCCATAACGCCCAAGAAGACATACGGAGCCCTTTCTCCAGCAGCCAGAGTCTTTTATATCCAGAACACCTGTACCTGAAGAACGGATTCCAAAAAAGTAGGTCTTATACAAACCTTGTAAGACATTTTTTCCAAAGCATGTAGAAGAATTAAGTACTAACATATTGATCTAAGAGATTAATGTTTGTCCAGAACAGACACCACTCGATTTCATATGAAAACCACTGTAAGTATTATATGGGGTAGAGGGATGTATTTGATACAGATGCCTCGCTAAAAGCGTGGAAGATGACAATCCAACTTCTGACATTCTTTGAGAAAGTAATATGCAAAATAGGGAAGAAACCGTCTAGGACAGATATTAGTTTCAATATGAATATTCCTTGGAGCGAGCTACTGTTATATTGTAGTTTTCCATCAATAAGGAAAGCTTTTCTATCAGATTAAATATTTATAAGGGATATGAAACAGGTTATAGTAAAGCCAGCTATCTTGCAGTGCATACAAACACAGTTGTACGATGAGCATGTTTCAACGTTTATGGCAGCGTAAAACACTTGAAACATATAGCTCAATTTTGTTTATATTCAGTATTAGATCCTAAAAGCTTACTAATTTAACACGAGGATTAAATAATCTAGAACTATCCGACTAATTATTTAATTACCAAACAATATTTGTAATCGGATTTTGTTAATGAAAATGAAAAAAGTAATAAGTATGTTAAGAAACTATTTAAATATAATTTTCATAGTTGTCTGTTTGAAAGCAAATTAAATATAATTGAATCATGCAAAAGACAAGGAAAAGATTATTGAGGGTATTATTATATATGTTTTGCTCACCACAGCATCATAGTTTTGCAAGAGTGGTAGACCAATGTTTATCCATCCTTCTCCAATATAGACCTAATACCTACATACCTAATAAATCTACGTGCATAACAACACCTATAATAACTACTGAGTAAATTGTAGCTTAGAGTTGCATCAGGACCAGAATATCCCTTGTTCGGACTCCACACGAAAATATATAATTGCCTGTCAGTGTATATTCTTATTTATAATGCCCCTAAGTATCTTGTATCAGTAAGAAATAAATACAGCTAGACTGGAATCTTCTTTATTTGGATTTAACCTGAATGCATGTTGTTTTTTAAATACTTATTTGGATATAGTATGTATTGTTCTACTTTCTACTGATAGTGTAATATAAGTTCCAATAATAATTATTTTAAAACTGTGCCCATCATGTTTAGAATATCCCACCGTTTAAAATTTATGGATTTTACTTAAAACGATCGTCTTGCACTACAATTTTTGTTCTAGTATATTTTAGTAACGATAAACTGTGCGTATAGTTCTACAATGCCAAGTAATTTGCATGAGAGCTAATTAAACTCTTTTACTTATCAATACTAAAATAGTAGCTTCTAAGAACATACACATTTTAAAGTTGTACACACTTGTTAATAACAGTAGAATCAAATTACAATCCTACTCATCATAAAATAAATTGTATGATTACTTATTTATAATTGTATGTTTGCATACAAAATAAACTGAAATCAATACAATATCATGTGTTAAATGTAATTAGTTTGAGGTTGTAATGACGTCAATGTGGTTAAACAAACCTTGCAATTAATGAAACTAATGAAGTAAACAGATAAATTTTGCTGAACAATCGATCAAAATTAATATTGTATGTTTCAATAACTTGGATTAATTAAATTCGTTCTATTTAAAGTTGTTTCATACGTAGACTTCCAAAGACAGACAGGCAATAACCAAACTATCTTGATATTCAATTACCGTACTAGGTATTAATTATCTGTTAAATAAAATATGTATTTAAATATTTACATAAATACGAATAGAAAATATACTTGATGAATATTACAAAGTGACAGAGGAAAATATGGCGGGAAGAGTTACTGGTTGAGTAGATGATAACAACATGTTGGCCCACTTTAATCCAACATTCTCTTACTGAGTAGTTATAAGAACTAACTTTAGCTGTGGAATAGATTGAGATTTAGTAACGGTTTTCAACTCTTATTGCTATTTAATTTTACATGGCTGATTCTGACCGTCGTAATAGTTTTTATAACTGGACAATATAAAATATATATTTATTTTAAAAAACTACGTTTTGAGAAGATACGTCGCAAGAAAAAGACGATGCTTAAATCCTAAAATTATGCTTTTAATTGTAAAATATCCAATGTTAGCTGTTTGAATATCTTTGTACCTTTTAAATCTGAACTCATAACACGTGTTGGAAGAACTCACACTGATCATCTTCTGCTTTACTGTCAATATCTTGCTTTTTGTTGCCGTCCCTTACGTTTATCCAATTCCTTCTATGCCGTAGCTTAACCAATGGTAGGTAGAGTGGACATAATTATGTCACAAAGAAATATAAACTCCAGTAAGATGTGTGATGTCTATAGTTTACAATAACAGTAGCATTAAACACACGATTACCGGTTACGCACTGGATAGCCTAAATTGCAATTTCTTAACTTGATGTGCCTAAATTCATTCCTAGATTTTAATGTAAAATTTAATATGTTTTTTTTAAATATGTAATTGAAATTGAATAAATTAAAAGTGGCCTTCATTTTGCATCAACAATCATTCTCTCTCCTTCATGCAGTCTACTTCCCTTCTCTGTAATGTATGTTTGTTTTACTGATAATATAAATAAGATGTGAATCGGAATAAAACAGTTTTAGAGACACTCACCTCTTTACTCATCTACATCTGAATACACTCCTCGGTTGATTTTTATATGGATATTGTATCAGACTGTTTTATCTTATATTTAATTTAATTTTGAGATGTCACTGTCACTAAAATGCACAAAGTTGAATGAACATTTTTTGAGAGATTAAAAGATTTAAATCGTTTGAGACTCACGTATTTTCATACCTAAATATGAACCATTCTTTGCTGTTACAGTTTTAAATGTTATTGAAAAGACAACAAAAATACAATTGTTAAGGTAATTGTTTTACAACAGGATACATTTTTATACGTTATTCATTAGTTATTTAAATATAAAACATTTAAATACCTCCAAAGACTATAATAATTCTAATTATTATAAATCCATATCATATATCATCTATATTATAAAATAATATCAAAATATAAATCTTTGCTGATCGGATGTTGCTAGTGTTAACAAGAAGCTTAGAGTGAAAACACTTGACTCTTACATACCTGAACGGTGTTATCAAGAAGACAAGTTTACTTCTGACAGTTGAACTAAAACTGGGTGAAGCAAAAACCAATGTGCCTTTTATACACGGACAACCCTATGGATATCCAGGAGCACTAAGATATTTGAAGTAAAAGGGTGGATCGAAAGGTCTAGCCTACTGCGTTTGGGTGTGTGGAGCTCCATTAGTGTTACCGGATAGGGGTACTGGGCTCAGAGGCATCTCACTACACAACAGATGTTCCTAACTTGCCCTATAATCTGGAATGAGCCGAGCTGATTTATTTTTGAATAGTGTGTAGCTGGGACTCAAAGGGTAGCGGTGGGAGTAGCCCGGATACCCAGGCCTGTTAACGCGTTGGATAAGAACTGCGTTACCATGTCCATGAGAGAGCGGCGTTCCCTGCGCGCTTTGACTGGAGATGCTGAAACAGAGTTAGACTCTCCTTCTTTCTTCCAAGGTGATATGACAGAGATATAGTGTCCGCTATCTTTCCTTATGTTATATCGCCATGTGGTGGCCGCTACACCGAACACTATCCTGAATATCCTGTCACTTAGAAAGCAAGCACAAAGACCCTTATATACCAATGTTCAATAAAAGATTTCTCAGCTTCTTGCCTTAAGCGATCAAAAATAAATGTTCTATACGACGGCATCGCTATGTCAGTAACAACTCTGATCATGAATAAAATGGTTTCATAAGCAGTAATTTATAGCATAAATTAGAAGACGGACACTTTTCCTGCGTGTAAGAAATGCGACCAAGATTCATATTCTTAAACTCTAACATTAAGTCCTCAAAATTCAGGAGAACCTTAATTTTTCTAAATGCAAATAAACAATTGCAATGCAAATAATTTCCCAGTACTAAAAATGGCACTATTTGTGTTGGTCCTACCTATAGTTATTCCATTATTTATTGTTTTGTAGTGTTAGAAGTAATTAGTACAAATTTAGATTACGTTTAGTGAATAAGTATACAATTTATTAAAACAAAACCTCTTTGTACTATTCAAATTGTAGCACGTGCACAATTCGTGTTATTCCGACCAACATTATTCAATATATTGAGATTTTTCAACAGTTTAATGCGTGAGAACCTGTCCGTGTGTAACAATAAATTCAGGAAAGACCGATGTTTTCCACACCATTACCTGCACTGTACCCATATCGCTGGCTGCAGATACGCCGGATATAACACGCATATTACCCGTATCAAATAATGTCGGCAGAATCTCCTGCATGAAAGTCCAAAATAAAACTATGCCTTTTTTAGTTTAATGAAAGTATACACGTAAACACCCTGAAATCCTTTAGTGTTTATTAATAAGTTTATTACTAAACAAAAAGCATGGCTATAGCGGTCTAATCTTGAACTGAATAATTTACTCTAACTGATGTCCTTAAGCAATAGATTCCTCAATTGTTACAAATATATCTATCAATTTTTGTAAAATTGTTATTTTAAAAAATTACATCCACTAATATAAATTATTTTCCACTATTTTATAAATTATATTTGATGGAAGGCAATTTATAAATGTATTAATCTTTCAAAAAATAAAAGCATATACACAGTGTAAAAAGTCCCGTACGGGCTTAATAATTCCCGAACGATTACAGGTAAAGCAATAAATCTTGGTATATCATTACTGCATATATGAATCTCGGTTTTGAAGTAACTGCCATTTTTTTCATGTCCGGGGGATGGCCCGCAATGAGTCAGAAGGTAATCTTAAGTTAGAGGACAGGAGGAGTAGTACATAACATTAAACGCCTTTATCAGTAGAGCACAATGGCACAATCCAACCTTAAAAGGTAATTTTAAACTATTTAAAAATTATGCTGGTTTAAAGTTTGAAACATTTACAAAATAGGTTCTGTTCTAGGTAGGTTAGTATTCATGTCTTGTCTAAAGTTGTGAAAATAAATAAATAATTGATTTACTTCACATTCAATTGCCTATAAGGAGTACCATTTTTGGTCCACCTTCGTTTTTTATTTTATTTCGAAATAAGATAACATTTGGATGTTATTTGGCTAGTTATTTATTGGTACAGAAGCGTATTAAATGAAAAGAGGTCATTTACACAGACGGTTTGTAAAACTCATGGAAATTAAATCTGACACATCCGTTGTAATCGGAGTGCAATAAATAAGGCAAGGCTCTGCTAAAAATACGGTAGTGAGAGTTGAGGTAAGATAAATGTCTAGTTGAAAATTCAATTATCCTCCCCTAGTATCTGACTCAGAAACTAAGCAGTTAGGAACTGTTGTCCCTTTTCTAAATAAAAATAATCCACTTTAATTAATCAAGCTTTTCAGAAGAAATTATAACTGATAATACTCCAAAGTAAATAATTCTAAAATGAAAAACAGTTATGCAGTTATGGATTAAAATATTATATACACATATATTATTTTAATGACAAAAATATTAATAATTCTATAATTATAAATGTTACGGTATAATATTTAACCTCCTTATTAATATTTTTTCACGAATTAAAATAAATGAGGAGGAAAATATTTTACATAGCAGCAGTGGTACTTAAGTAGTTTAATTTGGATTGCTAAGAAAGTTCTTATATAGATAAAGTGAGATAGATGTCCTCAAAAATGTTTGCTTGAAGTAATTTGTTTGCTTCACAACTCTAAAAAGTACTGACTCATTTATTTACGTCTCTGTAAAATTTCTCTCATATTTTAATTCCAATATTATCTTATTAAAAGGAGAAAATGCAAAATTTCATATATTTTATGTATATCTTTAACATCCACACAATATTGGATGTTTGGTGCTCCATGGAGAAATTAAAATGACCACTTAGACATGACGTGCGATTTATTGTTCAAGGAAGGATATTAGTATGAGACTATCGTAATTTTTAAGTAATATTTATTTTATTTTGAATGATAGAGAAGACTGGAATAAACATTAAACTTAACACAGATAAGAAATACGTTATATATTTTTGAGTAACCTAGCCTGTTAAGCAAAAAACAAAGGTAAAAAGTAAAATGTGATGTCGTAATTTAAGACCATTTACAGTATAACACTAGTCCTTATTATAATACCTTCACAATACCTCCAGTGGAATACAGGCTTTATAATAATTTTCAAGGTATCCAATTTCTACGTGTTGAACTAGAAGTGAAGTTACGCAACAAATCAGACAGGCTACTGAAACTTTAACAAGAATAAAGATATTAATTTTTTTCCAATTTCTACGTGTTGAACTAGAAGTGAAGTTACGCAACAAATCAGACAGGCTACTGAAACATTAACAAGAACAAAGATATTAATTTTTTTCCAATTTCTACGTGTTGAACTAGAAGTGAAGTTACGCAAAAAATCAGACAGGCTACTGAAACTTTCACAAGAATAAAGATATTAATGTTTTTCCAATTTCTACGTGTTGAACTAGAAGTGAAGTTACGCAAAAAATCAGACAGGCTTCTGAAACTTTAACAAGAATAAAGATATTTATTTTTTTCCAATTTCTACGTGTTGAACTAGAAGTGAAGTTACGCAACAAATCAGACAGGCTACTGAAACTTTTACGAGAATAAAGATATTAGTTTTTTTGTTGTCTTAAGACAAGAAGTTTATAAATTGCGCTTAGTCCTATAAGAACCTTAGTGCTGCTTCCGGAGTGAGGAGGATATTCAGTATGGGTAAGGTTAGGGAGTAGGGGCTGCCTCCTATCGAGATCCATTAGAAAGAATTAGGGCACTAACCTCAGTCATGTCCCCCCGGAAGAGGGGGAGGCCAGCTCAGAACCAGCCTCTCCAGGATAGCAGGCAGGGGGTGGCACACCCTTGTTGAGGCTAGCAAGAACCTCTGATACTTAAAAACGAACCCCACCAACTCCAAGAGTCGTCTCCCGCAGTAGACTATACCTATGAAATTACCTTTGCGCCCCAGGATCTCAACATTTGCGGGTAGTGATGTGCCGCTCCTGGACATCCATATTAGATATTATTTCTTTCATATTAATCATGGTAAACTGAGAATGTTTCACCTAAAAGTCAATGTTATTAGCCTAGTTTATGGTATTGCCTTGATTTAACTACACCAACACACCGAAATCTGATAAATTACAACATATAATCCTTTAATCAAGTAATTAATTAAGCAAATAATTAATCCGTGCCAGATAATATAATAAGTTTTATTTTGGCACAATATATCAACGTAATACTAGTTAATCTACACCTTAATTAGTTTACACCATTACGTCACAGATCAAATGTATCCCTCACACTTTCACAGTGTCTAACAATAATGCCAAAAGTTCAGATTCAGTCATAGCTAAACTTAGTCATAATTTATGTTGGCATACAAGACTTGCGGTTTTTACCGCAACCGCAGTGTTACCAACCTTGTAGCCACAATTTATTGTTAGGTAAATTATTGTGTCGTGATGAGTTGCCAACCCTCAACCCGCAAACGAAAGTGAAGTATACAAAATGCAGGTGTTTACAGTGAGATAAAATGGAGTCCACGACAATTAATATTTATAGTTTTTATTACAAATGACCTTACGACTACTCGAGATCATAGTAGGGACTGCGAGATCTGCTTCCACCTTAATGAACTAATTCTGAATATAGAAATTATATGTGGTCATAGTCACAGGTCCTTAGAGTGAGGAGAAAGGCACTATACAACCTCGAGAAAACGAACCTCTTTATTAAGGATACCTCCGTAAGACGATTTTTTCCGGGCCCTTGAAATTCATTTTATCAAGTACTATACGAGTTTCTCTGGTGCTAAGAGCCTATTCATATGGCAAGATTATTGTTTTATGGTAAATATTATTTTAAGGCAAGTTAAAAGAACGTTTAAGATGAAATTGTTTCTAAGATTTTATCACAATTTTTTTTGTATGAAGTTTAAAATTATCAGTAATAACACATTTTGCCATAGATTTGTTTCTATTTGGAAATTTAATTCACAGTATTTTGATTATAAATTACTATTTTTTAATAGTTAATCCTGAATGAAAAAATAGATCCAGACAATTTTCCACACCGATAGAACACAGAAAGCTGTTTATTATCTGATTATATTTACACGAAAGAGTCTGGTTGTCCTCTGTGATACAATGTAGAAACTGGGACAACAGACTGGAGTATAGCACTCAATAATGAAATTCCACATGGCCTTGTTATTGTGAGGGGACGAATTCAATGGTTCTGAATATTGAAGCTAGTTCATGAACAGAGCGTATACTGATATTAATTCTACGTTCACAATAACGTAGAAATTTCGGCAATGTAAGAAATGAAAATAGTTATATTTTACTGAACATACGAAAATGATTATTTTAACCTAAATTAAAAATAACTATAAAAGTTAACAAAGTTATTAATACATTTAAAACTTAAAATGAACAGATTATATGAATGTAAGATGATATGAGAAAATATTTATTCGCAATCACATAGTATTATGTTCAAATCTCCCGTTAAATTGCAATATGATGAGAATGGTCGTAATTTTAAAGACAGTGTATAAAAGCCAAAGGACTGCGTCGAGGTTGCACCTATAATTTTTAGTCTATAGCTCATCCTATTCTTAAGATATTCTGTGGGCAGACAGACATACACACATCTATAAAGAAATAGATTGTTATATCCCCCTGGGAGAGTAAGAAATATTGTACCAGCCGACTGAGAGCTTTCAATGACGCTCAGCTTATTAATTGACAGTACCAAAACAGAATTCATTCTTGACTCACTGGAAGAGAAGTGCAAAAAGTCAAGCAGTAGATCAACATAAAAAGTACAAATATTGATTGAACGCACAATATAAGCGGGTGATAAGAAACTGGTCAAGAGCATACGCGTTGATCTGGTACAAGTTATAAGAGTTTATTGAAGTTTCAAATGTTTAAAAAGGTGAAGACCTCGTAAAGTAAAATGATGGAGATAGGAAAAGAGGTGGTCTAACGAAGGCCAGTGCAGTATGTAGTATTGGAATTGGGGGATATGATTCTGATTGAAGAGGATCCTACTGGGATATTAAATAAATCTGAACAATAGCTAGATTTAGGTTAATTAGATGGGCCTAAATTAAATTAAAATATTTGACCGTTTTATTTCAAACGTGTTGCATTCTTGTAATAAGTACACTTTTTGAAATTTAAAGGGATTTCTGGGGGAAAGTGCCATTGTTAATGCAATTTCCTGATTTTGAATAAGCTTGCCAATTTTAGGTCATTTAAAAACGGTGACGTAGGCCATTGAGACTTTGGTCTTAGATTTTTTTTAAATTAAATTTTATACATAAATGTACAGATTAGTAAATAATACAGCAGTTGTTTAGAGTTACATACAAGTTTAATAGAAAACCTTAGTATGTAATAGCTGGAATGTAGCTTGAAGTAATCAAAATAGTTTTGCAAATTCCAAAACAAAAGTACGTAGAACGACGTTCTCTGTATATTTCAAAATGCATTGAACAAGGTTTATGCGAATGGGTCTATCAGAAATGAGAGGAACATATATAAGTAAGATAGCTGACTATAAGTCGAAGCGATCAGGTTTATTGCCGCAGTACTGACGTAATTTATGGGGAGATCCACCTCGGTCCAAGCCACTTCAGTCGGTCTGAGATCTCAATCGTGACGGTTTACAAATCACTGTAAGTGTAATCGTTCTGCTCGTTCAAACGGGAGATTACAGTTTCACATTCATTCACGATTATCGTTATTAATTTACTTGTTTGTTCTTAGTTTTACAATAAATGTCCATTTCCTCTTTAGGCAACAATTACTACTTAGTCCTACATAAATATTACCGATAGTTTATGACATTTGTTTTATTGAAAAACATAAAATATTAGTTCTTTTTGAGTTAAACCATTAAACTCATGATTACAACAAACTGCAAATATTTAATCATTTATAAATAAGTATATATATTTCAATTCCATAGTATAAACATTTAACTAAACATAAAAAAAATATAATAAATAGACTCTGTCATGGGACTACTCTTGCTGAATTCTAACACGCCAGATTAAATAAATTGCATTTACCTATATACGAGTTTTTTCCTATTCTTGTTATAAAAAAAACACATTATTCACGTTTCATTGCAGTGTTAGATGATTGCAGTTTTTTAAGACGGTACTTCAAAATGTTTCTGTAATTGAAATGTATTAATAAGAGTGAATGCGATGTAAAATCTTGTTTAAAAAGGTGATGATATCTTTGGAAGTGGAAATAAATAACATTCAAGGACCAGCAAAACTATTGAGTGTAGTTTAACATGTGGTTTTTTAAAAAGTAATATATCCACATGGGTATAGATTTATGAATAATTCTAATCGAAGACTTTTGTCGAATCTTTTTTGTTTCTAGTTTAAAAATAAAAAGGATTTTCCGGACTTCCGGAATTTTACGTGTTCCAAATACATCGAGAGTCAAAACTTTTCTTAAGATATTCAAAACTGTTTTTAAAATTTATGTATTCAAGTTCAGGCAGGGTTTTCATTAATACGGTATTTAATGTAAAACATAAATATACATCAGACTGGTAAAGTTTAATATGAGTTTTTAGGTTAAAATTACAGATATAAACTACATAAATTTTATTATTGACCCCAAATTCCTTGTAGTGAAGTGTCAGTATATATTTAGAGATTTAATTAAAAGATATGTTCATCGTGAAAGTTTTCACTGTGTCCGAAAGTTTTCTGACAGTAATCCACGAACGCAATATGTTTCTGACAACGAAGCGAGCAAACTAATTAACAGATATATTGTCTTTAGTTTGCAGGAAAGGGAGAGTGTGTAAAATTATCTTCATCTGACCAAGCGATGCCAGAGTTGCAGATCTTGCTTTAAAAAATGAAATATGTAGTTAGTTATTTATAATAATGTGTAAAAATAAATAAATATATTTAGTTCTCTATTATATACTAAAGATTCATGGTACGTATTTACTCTTGTTCTGATGTTATTGATTGTAATTCAGTAAGTTAAATTTTCTTTTACAGAGATATGCTTAGGTGAATAAACAAATAATCTGTAATGATAACACATAAAACGAGTCTCCTACTCTTGTTATTTTTATATTTTTTCTGACATTATAAACAAGAAAAAAAGCACGGCAGACTCAAAAATAGTGTGTAAGGCATAGCGTTCGTGAATAATATTCTGGCCTAGAGAGCAACTTCAGAAGTTTTCGACATAGGACATGAATATTCAATGCATAACAAACAACAAACAAGTGAATAATGACGATTACCATGAATGAATGTGAAACTGTAATCTCCCGTTTAACCGAGTAGAACGATTACACTTACAGTGATTTGTAAACCGTCACGATTGAGATCTCGGACCGACTGAAGTGGCTTGGACCGAGGTATATCTCCCCATAAACTACGGCAGTACTGCGGCAATAAACCTGATCGCATCGACTTATAGTCAGGTACCTTACTTATATATGTTCCTCTCATTTCGGATAGACCCTTTCCAATAAACCTTGTTCAGTGTATATTAAAATATATAGAGATCGTCCTTCTACTTGTTTGATTGGGTTTAACTCGTTAATTTTCTCATTACATTTGCTCATTACATTGACTTTCTAGTACACCTTTTTGTGATCCTATAACAACTCCTGGGTTATTTACTGATTTGTTATTATATAATTAATTTGAAAATAGTCTAAGATTGTTCTCACATTAGCATACGTCAACGATTTTACTATAATTTAATTTATGTAGTGCAATTATGTATTTGGATTCTAATTATTTGGTTTGAAACAAGGTTTAACACACAAACACACACACAATTAATTGTACGTTAATCACAGCTATCTGAAAATGTGTCTGTAACTGGTGCTAAAGTATTTTAATTGTTAATAGTAAAGTCTTCGCAATGTTGGTTTATAAAATAAAATATTTGATGTTAAAAAAAGAGCAAGTAGATACACGAGATCAACGATCTATCCATGTTATGTGTATAAACTGATTATTAGTATCCCAGTCAACAAGGCACATAAAATGCACTCAACCGTTTAGCTCCAAATGAAAATTACATTGTAGTTTAAGTTATTAGAGACCAAATAAGTATAATCCAATGAAGTAATATAATTGTTGAAACATATTGCTAGGTTGCTGAAAATTACTTATTGTTTTGTTTTCCAGCCTTTCTTTTGTTAGCAGTTCTTGCAGAATGTAATTTTAATAGTGTTTGAAATATGTTTATTGTGGGTATAATAACCATGTGTGGATAACCTGCTTATGACATCTCAAAGATAATCTAGGTGATCATTCAATGTTCTTAGAGTTACCAGTATGCCATCTTTGTAATTCATTGCACAATTAAGTTCTATGTCCTTCAATACTTCAATAATTTTCGATGACATAACTCTTGACCCCACTTGTAATTTATAGTGCGTATTTGAAATTCATAACACACAGAAAGCGCTACAAAACCTGTTAGGTGCTTAGTCTTCTTATTCAGCCTCGTTTGATAAAAACTGTTACTTATGTCTATCTTTGTAAAGTACTTGCAGCCTTGTGGTGGTAGGTGTTCAAAATATATCCAGTGGGGTGTTTAACACGCCTCAACTTTTACTGTTCAGCTCGGAATAGTTTACTATTACCATTATTGATTTATCAGCAAAAGGCTTATTCACTAAAATTTTTTGCTAGTAGGTCATGAATCATTTTTATCCGTTCCATAATCTCGGGGTGGGGGAAGGGATATGGTTTTAATCTCACAATTTCCGTATCAGTCACCTCCAAAATCAATTTCAAAATCTATTGCCTTACTAATTTATATGTAAAGCCCCTCTGGATATTTATTAGCAATTTTTAATATTTCCTCCTTTCCTTACTAAACGCCACTACTATTTCCATTGCTAGTTATTACGTTGTTATTTTTCAAAACTCAATAGTTTTATTTGTCTAATTCCCAGAAAGGGGCTCAATCACGGGCTAATTGGCATTAAAAATTTACTCTATGGTACAGTATCATTGATTCTATGCAACACATATATTATTCGTAGTTCTCTATCCAACACATCACGTCTCAATATAACTTTGTCCATTAGATTCGGCTCGGTTTGGTGTTTAACTTATGGGAGAGGAAACGTTGATTGTTAGCTTCACTGATTATGTCAAACTCTTACATTGTTATTAGTTCTCAGTAAGACATCACGTCTGAACACAAGTTTGCCCGTCAACTCCAGCTCGGCCTGATGTTAACTTCTGGGAGAGAAAAAATCGATTGTTAGTATCACGGGTTCTACCCAACAGTTACGATGTTAGTAGTTCTTGAGTAACACATCAAGTTCCTGAACAACATAACTTCTCAGCTCAGGCTTGGGGTGATGTTAACTTCTGAGAAAGGAACGTTGATTGTTACCTTCACTGACTCTATCCAACAGTTACATTGTTAGTACTTCTTAAGTAAGGGACCACGTCTCATACAACTTTAGCCGTATAGCTCCGGCACGGCTTGTTGTTAATTTCATGGAGAAAAAGCTTTGATTGCTAGCTTCACTGACTCCATCAAAACACATTGTTAGTAGTTATTGAGTAACACATCACGTTCCAACACAAATTAACCCGTCAACTCCTGCTCTTCATTATGTCCTAATCCCTATTCTGGGATAGGGAACTGTATTGAAAAAATAAAATAGGTTATAAATAAATCTCATAAATGTTTAAACATATTTTTAATATAGTAAAAATCGTTTATAAATTAACTGTCCAAGTTATTGTTTGAATTTCTTTGCTTATATTTTGTTTTTATGTCTTTTGAAGGCACTTTGTACATAATTACCTTGTTAATCTAGTAAATTGGTTTATATATTGTATATTGATATCAGTGATGAAGGAAAAAGTAACTGTTATCAATACCAAAGTAACTGTTATACTGGACTGTTCGATACACCTTTTATTTCGTTGACTATTTTATTTGATTTTTGTCCGAGATATTAACTCTCTATACATCTTCCCTTGTAAATATTATACTAGCTGTTTACTGTGGCTTTGCACGCATTTTGTAAAATTGCCCGTGTATGAGCACTTCTGGTTCAAGTGAATTATATTTCCAACGCCGATGTAGAGTTTGCCTTGTTACCACGATCAAGAAAGTCTATCAGAAGTGTATGTTTATAACCATTGTACTCGTAGATGTACTTTATTATAAAGTGGTCTAACACTAAAGCTTTAAGTTTAACAAAACAAAAATTAAAGACAAATATACACCATAACTTACCGCCTTCAAATAGTGTGTGGCTATTTAATATACATAACTGTCTCGTAATTGTAGTTAGTAACGTGCAGGCACTTTTGCAGCGCCGCCTGGTGGCGAGTTACATCAATGGGCATATCAGATCAATCTTCTCCGTACAAAAATACATATACATACAAATCTTCACATGATTGGTCAGATAGTTTCTGAGTCAATGTAGTAAAGGAAACAGGATTTTTTTCCGGAAATTTGCCATCGTTCAGTGAAACAAGAAATCAGTAACACTACGTTTCGAGATCTGCAATCTGATCTCTTCTTCAGGTAAAGAACATGTGACATATGACATATGACAAACAACATGGCGGTAGTGATTCCTGACATAGGCGTGCCACAACGCTTTGGTAAGATTTGTTTATTTTAACCTAGTTTGTAATTATGTATTAGGTTAGTTCTTTACCTGAAGAAGAGATCAGATTGCAGATCTCGAAACGTAGTGTTACTGATTTCTTGTTTCACTGAACGATGGCAAATGTCCGGAAAAATCCTGTTTCCTTCACAATCCTTCCATCGTCAAAAATAACCTTCAAACAAAAAATCAATGTAGTATGTACACGCATCCTTATAAATATTACATAAACAAAATGCAAGCTTATTTAAGCAAAACTTTTCCTTAGGAATATATAAGTTTAGCGAAATAATAGAACATATATATGTGATATTCTTATGATCCTTACATATTTTAGACATTCAATATAGTTTACAGAATACGTGAAAGTGAACATATTATGTCTCGTATAAAATATTAGTATATTCATAATTGATATAAACAAAATTGAATTTTTTCTTTTAGTCTTTTTTAAAGTATATTTGTAGTGTTTCTGTCATTAATGACTCGTATTGGAATAATTAATCACTTAAAACGTAACTTAAATCATTGATTATAAAAATGTTTACGCACATAAGAACTTCCAGTTACAGAACAGTGAGGCTGCTATGTTCGAACCTGGGTAGAAAGTAACACGGTTGAGCAAGCTACAAAACAAGACCTAGCAAACAGCTGCTCAATGCTTATTGGTTTAGTTTCAATACGATTGTGTTGTCTACTTATGCTGCTGAAGTAGAGATACGTTCAGCTCTTACTTTACGTTTCCGTTCTTGTTATTTCATTTAAATTTCTTTACAACATTCCGCATGGCTTATTAGGATGATCGGGCCTAATAAATATTAAGTGTTGTAATTGAAATGTTCACCACTAGTCATCCCTCTGTAAATTCATCACGTGTCTGTATTATCTTCACATTAATACAAATACAACTATAAATGTAACAACAATAAAGGCAAGTAATACGAACCATGCAGGGAGTCCAAAACGTTGATCAGGTAAATACTTTGTAAATTGAATCTTCCAGCTCAAGCCATATATATCATTTTTTTACTTCGACGATCCTTATCATTCCATACTAGTAGATTACCAGAATACACATTTGTTGGCCATATGTATAATGACACATAATAAGGATGAGATATAAAAATTAGTTATTTATGTACAGTTTTAATAACGGGTAATAATCTGTAAAGCTTAGTGAAGAATAACGGAATACATTAGACATAGAAGGAACATCTGAAGTAGGACTTCTTAATGTCATATATCTTGTAATCAATTCTTAAATCTGTAGAAAGAGAGTAAGACCTTCATCACTCTACTTTTTCGAAAAATGATAAAAACTGTATTCCTAAACATAAAATTCATATTGTTTTCAAGGGAACCCGGAATAAAATAATCCTACACAAATCACCTGAACGACTGAAAGGTGATTTAGATTTTTTTAGTGAAACATAGATGCTTTAAACAATGTAGACTTATTACTCTTCATCTTGCTAATATAGAAAGTTTTTTCATCTTTACCTAAACAACG
Source organism: Homalodisca vitripennis (assembly GCF_021130785.1). Taxonomy (NCBI): domain Eukaryota; kingdom Metazoa; phylum Arthropoda; class Insecta; order Hemiptera; family Cicadellidae; genus Homalodisca; species Homalodisca vitripennis. The sequence goes on along the minus strand of NC_060207.1, from coordinate 239,748,911 downwards.
TCCATAATATATTAACAGTACTGCGATTTATCTAAACTTAAATATGTTTTTCTCTCTTGAAGTATTCACTTTCGTAAAATAATACTGTGCTTGGTGTTTCGTAGAATTCGGAAAGGTGAATTTTTCAAGCGTAAAGAAGTTAAAGTGTAGTTTTAGTTTGTTAGTCTAGAATTGAATTCCGTAGAATATAAAACGAATTATAAATTCGCAGATAGTTAAAGAAAAACTTATCAGTATAGAACTATTGAAATTAAATGTCATTTCATTTTAATATAAATGTGAATTGCGTCAATTTTTAAATAAATACTAAGTTGACAAATTACATTTGAGTGAAAAGCAGAAATATTCATATAATAAAATTAAAAATAAATACAATATAACAACATAAAATAACATCACTGGTCGTCTATAAAACTGTGTCAATTGACTCTTTACTATATTGTGAACACGAATAGTGCAATAAAACCGTATATGAACATATATTATGCCATTTAATATCCGTTTTTAAATGTCTCGCAGACATTTATTTTACGTTTTACGAGTTACACAACACAAAACATAAAATGCACGCTGTGATGTGCATATTATTTCCTTAACAACTATAAGAAGATAAAATAAACATACAGTCACATGTATATTATGTATTTTGTCAGTGTACATGATATATTCTTTGAGTGAACTTTAAGCACTGCAGTTAGGCAGTGCAGGTACAAATGCAGCAAATATCTAAAAAGTTTTGACAACGTCAGAGTTCTTATTTTGAGTAGGAGAAACAATAAAATATTTGCAGGAATGAGAGGGTAATAATTGGAGACAAATGGAGTAATTCACGGAGCTAGTGAGTTTTGTAAGTTAAGCCTCAATATTGATTTGTTTTAACTCACTGATATGTGTATAGCACTTTTAGCTTATATCATAATAATTAGTAAAAACGCACTGTGTAGAACTTTGTATAGTTAATAAAATAAAAGATTTCACCTAGAAATATCCTATTTTCAGCTGCATATTTGTATAAAATAATTACTATATTTCCGCCTAACGAAATTCAAACTATAAACATATGTTTTAATATTTTAACATCGATTATCTACTAATTACTTTTTTGTGTTTTCAGAAGGATGTCCTCATCCTTCAAAGTAGAAGATATAGGTGAACTACGTAAGAGGTTTGTGTTATGAAAAATATCGTATCTTAGGTTCAACTAACTCGATAAGTTTTTGTAAACGAAAACATTTGCAGAGAGTTTGGCAATTTGAAACAAATGTGATGTAAATATGTTATAGACACGAATCTGATTTAAAAGCACATTTAATGAACTCTCCCACCTGTAATTTCATATCATAATTGATAAATTGTACCATTCAAATTAAAAATTAAAAGAATTTCAGTAGTTCTAGCAAAATATTGATTGAGAAACTTTTTTATTTTAAAAACCTTTTTGTAAAGATTTGATATGTCATAAATAAGAAAATTGTTCATGTAGACCAAAACTAGAAATATGTTCATTTAAAGAGTTATGTAAAGTTATAATTATACAGTTATCGTTTTAACCAATATCGTTTGCTTTTTAACATGTATAATTGAATTTTATGAGTAGTACCAATGCATAATTATTATTACTATTACTATGATTATTATGTGGCATTTAGACCTGTAAAATTAGCATTTTAAATGTCTCATTTTAAAAATGAGTCTTCGTTACGACATTCTAGTAAATGTTATTTACAGCAATAATTACATATCAATAAAGATCGTGGATCAAGGACATTAATATTTTAAACGTATCACTCAATTTACTCAATGTTTGAGGAAGTAGCCCAAGCCATGAATAGAAGAATATTCGTTTTTGGGTTTATTCACAGTTACCCAACAAGATCAAGAAATACTCATATATTAAGTTTTTAACTAGTTATAAAGTTACTAGGTAGTATATAAAGAACTAGATATCAAGTAATAAATTACTACTACTACAATAGCCCAAGTTCCTTATCGTATCAAAGCTATTGTGACCATGAAGTAAAGTCCACAGTGTAGTTTGCTGCCGACCGCAGTTAGACTTTGTAGGAGTTAATGCTATTGTCCAGTGAGCATACTGGGCCAGTGTTGTTAAGCCCACAATATGGTTTGCTGCCGACCGCAGTTAGACTTTGTAGGAGTTAATGCTATTGTCCAGTGAGCCTACTGGGCTTGTGTTGTTAAGCCCACAATATGGTTTGCTGCCGACCGCAGTTACACTTTGTAGGAGTTAATGCTATTGTCCAGTGAGCATACTGGGCCAGTGTTGTTAAGTCCACAATATGGTTTGCTGCCGACCGCAGTTACACTTTGTAGGAGTTAATGCTATTGTCCAGTGAGCATACTGGGCCAGTGTTGTTAAGTCCACAATATGGTTTGCTGCCGACCGCAGTTACACTTTGTAGGAGTTAATGCTATTGTCCAGTGAGCATACTGGGCCAGTGTTGTTAAGTCCACAATATGGTTTGCTGCCGACCGCAGTTACACTTTGTAGGAGTTAATGCCATTGTCCAGTGAGCCTACTGGGCTTGTGTTGTTAAGTCCACAATATGGTTTGCTGCCGACCGCAGTTACACTTTGTAGGAGTTAATGCTATTGTCCAGTGAGCATACTGGGCCAGTGTTGTTAAGTCCACAATATGGTTTGCTGCCGACCGCAGTTACACTTTGTAGGAGTTAATGCTATTGTCCAGTGAGCCTACTGGGCTTGTGTTGTTAAGTCCACAATATGGTTTGCTGCCGACCGCAGTTACACTTTGTAGGAGTTAATGCTATTGTCCAGTGAGCATACTGGGCCAGTGTTGTTAAGTCCACAATATGGTTTGCTGCCGACCGCAGTTACACTTTGTAGGAGTTAATGCTATTGTCCAGTGAGCCTACTGGGCCAGTGTTGTTAAGTCCACAATATGGTTTGCTGCCGACCGCAGTTACACTTTGTAGGAGTTAATGCTATTGTCCAGTGAGCATACTGGGCCAGTGTTGTTAAGTCCACAATATGGTTTGCTGCCGACCGCAGTTACACTTTGTAGGAGTTAATGCTATTGTCCAGTGAGCCTACTGGGCCAGTGTTGTTAAGTCCACAATATGGTTTGCTGCCGACCGCAGTTACACTTTGTAGGAGTTAATGCTATTGTCCAGTGAGCATACTGGGCCAGTGTTGTTAAGTCCACAATATGGTTTGCTGCCGACCGCAGTTAGACTTTGTAGGAGTTAATGCTATTGTCCAGTGAGCCTACTGGGCTTGTGTTGTTAAGTCCACAATATGGTTTGCTGCCGACCGCAGTTACACTTTGTAGGAGTTAATGCTATTGTCCAGTGAGCCTACTGGGCCAGTGTTGTTAAGTCCACAATATGGTTTGCTGCCGACCGCAGTTACACTTTGTAGGAGTTAATGCTATTGTCCAGTGAGCCTACTGGGCTTGTGTTGTTAAGTCCACAATATGGTTTGCTGCCGACCGCAGTTACACTTTGTAGGAGTTAATGCTATTGTCCAGTGAGCCTACTGGGCCAGTGTTGTTAAGTCCACAATATGGTTTGCTGCCGACCGCAGTTACACTTTGTAGGAGTTAATGCTATTGTCCAGTGAGCCTACTGGGCCAGTGTTGTTAAGCCCACAATATGGTTTGCTGCCGACCGCAGTTACACTTTGTAGGAGTTAATGCTATTGTCCAGTGAGCCTACTGGGCTTGTGTTGTTAAGCCCACAATATGGTTTGCTGCCGACCGCAGTTACACTTTGTAGGAGTTAATGCTATTGTCCAGTGAGCATACTGGGCCAGTGTTGTTAAGTCCACAATATGGTTTGCTGCCGACCGCAGTTAGACTTTGTAGGAGTTAATGCTATTGTCCAGTGAGCATACTGGGCCAGTGTTGTTAAGTCCACAATATGGTTTGCTGCCGACCGCAGTTAGACTTTGTGGGGGTTAATGCTATTGTCCAGTGAGTCTACTGGGCCAGTGTTGTTAAGTCCAATGTCAAACACACACACAATGTGGCTTAGGAACCCTGTGTATTTTATAGGTTTATAGATGGATTAGGAATAGTTTGTTTCAATAGATTAACGCATAATTTCTTACTACTTTAAACTGTTAATGATTCAGTAAATATTACAATTTTACTATTTTGTAGTAACATATAGACTAGTACTAAAGGGACACAAAACAGTGTAAAGCTCTCGTAAAACTCATTTATAATTACATTTTGTAACTAAGAATTACTTTTATGAAAAACAATTCCATCCCCATGTAAAATTCACTGTGGTAAAAAAACGTATAAACATATCTAGTTAAGTAGTGCAGCAGTTTTGTATAACTAAAAGAACAAAAACAAGTTATTCTGTTATCGAAAATAAATATATTTTAACATCAATATCAGCAACATTGTCAGAAATTTTTAAAATTTCCCTTTTGATTTGTTATAGGCCTAATTAGTGGTTTATTAAAAGTTATCGTTTAAATTTTAATTCTCACGGTGTCCCTTTCACTAAGTTTAATGTATAAATGAGGTGTTTCTACAAAAACTTGTAAAAGAGAAAGATACTGCAACAGTGAGCAAAGAGAGAAAGTTGAACTATCTCACGCCAGGGGGATGCTTTCGCCGGAAACATTCTTCTGTTTTAGTTCAGGCTCAGGTCTCGATAAACTTGGGAATTAATTGGGAAGTTTTCCTCAGAAATGGTAGCAACAAAAGGTCTTAAGATTAAATTTGAATTTGTGAAAATTTATTTAGTATGCAATTATTTCAAATTTTATATTGATACTTACAAATAATGAAGTTTAAATTTTAAGAAGTAGTGATTTGTTTGTATAAAACCCGTTATAATTACTAATTTAATATAAAAAAACTTAAACGTTTAAATATTTAGAGGCACTATTTAGAGGAATAATACGTGAGATTTTTGTAATGTTAAAAACACTCCAATAAATGACAAATTTTTTATTTGTGTGAGGCCTTTCGTGCTCAATGAACACATCGTCAGACCCACATAACTGAAATAAAAGTAAAGTAATAATACAAACAATTTAGACTTAAATAAAAACATATGTCTTGAAAAATACAAAGAGATAGTATTTTAAAGGCCAAGAAGTATGTCTACTGTATATGTAAAAACTAATATTTGATTAGATTAAAGGCAGTAACGGTGAATTTTGTAGAGGTCCAGGCTCATTATTTACTAAATAATTTTGGTTCTTCTGCATAAATATAATTTCGTAAGCATCGAGGAATTTGTTGTTTTTGATTTCTTTTAATAATTTTACTTGTGAAAAGCAGTGACCAGTATGGAGTGCATGTTTCGCCATGGCCGATCTTTCCTCCTGTTGATACTTCAGACATGCTTTACATTCCTTTACTCTCTTTTTTATCTTTCTTTTTATTTGGCCAATGTATTTTAAATTACAGTTGTTACAATTAATTTGATAGATTCCATATTTTTCATCATCATCAATTTTATTTTTTGGATTTCCTAATATATTTTTTAGTTTTATTTTGGAATTTGAGGATACGTTAATACTGGCATGTGTTTTAAAACTATTTTTAAAACTATATTTAAAATATAAAACTATATTATATTTATATAAAATATAAATATAAATATAAAATAAAATATAAAACTATATTATATTTATATAAAAAATAAAATAAAATAAATATAAATATAAAATAAAATATAAAACCATATTATATTTAAAATATAAAAATATATGTATGTTTAAACACCTAAAAATCGTAATACAGGCTACACCGATGGTCTATAAATGAATTGAAAAAGACCTTCCGAGTTAGGTTGAAGAAGTAGGTAGATTTTGTGACAACAGAAATATTATAATGATAATGATTTATTTTAAATAATTAAAATTAAATATTACAGCAATAAATACATTACCATTAGGAAATATAATAGCCACATTTACAAAATTCATGAACTACATGGGCCTTTCGTAATCATTGACTTGAAAGGTTACTCAAATAAGGCTGCACATAATATTTTGAATTTTATTGTTAGGAATAAAAATCTACGTTTGAAAAACTGTTTAAAATTGGAACAAAAAAGTGTCCTACCTATTTTGTGCCGTTAAATATTTTCATCTCATGCCAATTTAAGTCATGCAATTGTAAAATACGCAAAGTTCATAAGGTGAATGTGGATTTATTCCCGAAACATGTCTCTATAGGATAATTTTACGTCTATGTGAGTTCAAGGGACATTTTGGAACCAAATGAAATGGGTACGGATCTTGAATTTAGTTTCATTTGTAAAAGAGAGCTGGTTTTAAAATTTAGTAGATCTAGAAATGTACTTCCCCAATTCGTTTTGTTTTTCATAATAGTTTATGCCAGGTTAGAACTGTAATTACAGGTCAAATACATCGATATACCTTATTTAGTGATTACTAAAACATGTCATATCTGCAGAATGGAACCTTTAAAACAATCAAAGTGGATAAGATTGAAAAACCGTTTTAAAAGTTCTAAATATGGGCTTTATTTTTTATTATTGCTTTTTTTTGGAAAATACGAACCCCTTTCAAGCCTTATTCTGCCAGTCCTGGCCTGTGCTTGGATCTTAAAATAATAAGGGAGAGAGTGATATAGCAGTACAAGGTCGATGGTACTGATAAAAAGTGCAACGGTCACAGACAGGATTCGAACCTGCGCTATCTCTAACTCAGACTCAAAGTAAAACGTCTTAGATCGAACGGCCACCGGCACTCCCAAATATAAATATGTTTTATTTTTATATTGTTAAAGTTAAATTGTTTACTTTAATGTTTATAAATTTCATCAATATTTTAAAATGTCTTAAATAATAATATTAAAGCATAATTTTAAATTGTAAGTTATAGGCTGAAATAAGTGATTTGAAAAGAAATGATTGTTTTGAAATAAACAAGACTCAACAGTGTCGGGAAGTTTTGCTCGTTAGACGACGCCAAACCTATGAAAACGTTGACTAGTCCCCTCGTGCTTGTTCCTCAGTAGACTTGTCGTTATTTCCTGTCTAAGAAGTTACGCTCGTCCCCAAACACATTTTCCATTAAGTCCTTTGAGAAATTACACTTCGTAAATAATTCATCATGCTTATTCATATAAAGTTCTCTCGCTCTTAGAGCTAGTAGTGGTACTAGCAGTTACGTGCTGTAAAACAAGGACATTTGGGCATATTCTCTTTAAATGACGTTAAAAAACTCCTGAGATAGATGATAATCAATGAAAAATATTCCAACCTTCTGATCCATTTTAAATTTTAAGTTTAAAGAGCATTGCTTTGGGGCCCACATGTCAGAGAGTGAAACTATTGTTACAAGCACCATGAAATTTATCTCCAATGATAAACGATTTCAGTAATAATTTCAAGTATTTTAGACCAGCGTGGAGGAATCATAAAGTCGAAGTTATGAGCTTTTCAGCTAACATGCAAATACGATTGACTGACATCACATTTAATTCAAAATTAGAAGACCCTGTCAGGGTCATTTAATTCAAAATTAGTACTGCCCAAGTCAGGTACTGATTACGGCGTACTACGGGCTAATTTATCCCCACCTTTCGTATGGAATCGTTTTGTGGGGAGCCTGTGCAAACAAACATTTTATGAGAGTTTTCAAATTACAAAAAAAAGCAATTCGCATTATCGCTAATTTAAACTTCAGAGAGTCGTGCAGGACAGCGTTTAAAAATTTGTAACTGTTAACTTTGCCATGTCTCTACATCTTAGAAACAACCTTATATTGTTTGTCTAAATGTGCCTTAACCAGAGGACGAGACATACATGAATATGAGACAAGAGGCAGAGATAACTACCGTTCGGGAATGCACAGAACGGTGGTTTATGAACATTTGCCTTCGCAGGCAGGTGTTCATTTTATAAACAGATTGCCAAACAAAATTAAAAATGCCTCAACGCCCCAAGGTGTTAAAAACTCGTATCAAACTCTGCCTGGCGTCAAACGCTTTCTACAGTGTTGATGAGTTTCTGGCATTCAACTGGGAGACCACGCGATGAGGAAACTGACTCCAGCGCCGAAAGTGGGCGTAATTGGCATGGAATGAATGGGGAGTGAATGTTTGAATGTTGTAAGTTTAAATGTGGCCTTGTTGTGGGATGAATGGAAAAAATTTAGACATGAAAATTGACGTTTGCTATGCAATGTATATTGTCAACTGCAATTAAACGATTTGATTTGATTTGATTTGACCCTGGACCAAAGACTTTGCACAAATATTCTTTAAACGCTCTAGATGCGTACTAAGAGATGATTTTGACGCATTCAACCTTGCTGATAGATCATAATTTCTAAAAATGTGTATTAAATTTACATTAACATTATTGTGTTGGATCGCCTTCACAGTGAGACTCTGAGGTAGCATTCTATCTATTCAGTAATACGAATCAGAACACGCTGTTTTCTATTCTGTTAAGTTTCTACAAAACCTTCAAACCCACCGGGTATTTCACCTCCGAATCTTCCTTTGAAAGCTCCTAAACTATTCAATGAATGTTTAAACGAGAATTCAAAAAAAAATTATCTGAATATCACAAAGGCTGCAATATTAGCTGGTTGTGGTAAAAGTGAAGTAGTCTTCTTTTCCCACATTCCATGGAATCGAAAATTGGATCAACTTCAGAATATCAGTTTCAATTTACAAGATAAAATTTCCCAGTCAAACTCTGATTTTCTATTTCAGTAGGTAAAGATGGAAGGGGTCGTTAAAAATGGCTGGAGTGGATTTGAGAAGCCCGTGTTTCTTCCAAGGGCAACCGTATGTTGCCAGCTCCTGAGTGAGGTCTCCTAACAGTTTGAAGATTCTGCACCGCAAGAATCGCACACAAATTGTTGTGTACAGGGAAATTTTAAGAGTGACAATCATACATACGAGTATATTATTGTCAGTCTCATTTAATACCGTACTTAATAGCTTAAACCTAACAATATAAGTAAAAATATTTATATTTTAATCTCGTAGCAAAGCCCGGGTTATTATCTAGACTGTGGTAAAGATATACAATCCCAAAAGTTAAGGGTGGAAATACCCTTATTTATATTTATTTATGCCGTACATTTGCTTGACTCCTTATAGGGGGTCGAAGATAAATGTACGGTATATGTGAAAGTCCAATTATCCTTTGTGTTTTGTGACATAAAAAAGGGTCTTTACTGAACTTTTCCAATTCCCACTAACTGCGTACTTTAAGATAGACGCCTTCCGCGAAAGGAACGATATAAAGTTTTACTTTGGAGCTTGAGATGTTTGTACAACAGATGTTTGTGTTTGAATTCGGTAACTTAAATATACAGTGATAAAAAATATACAGTAAAATAAATGTTTCATCAACATTTTATTTACATATCAAATTAAAAATATATTGTTATGATTGTTTTCTTACAGCTCAGCAGAAATTGTAACACAGCATTTCAATATCTTGTTAGATTTTTAGAACCAACCATTAGAAAAATATTTTTTCCCATTCTTTCAATAATACTGAACCCTCATTTTTAAAATGATAAAGATCTGCCAAAGGTACGTATCTGTTTTGAATGTCATTTTAAAAGTTGTTATAACATTATTTGTGCAAAATAATACTCGTTAAATTGTTTCTTGAACTGCATTTATTTAAATACCGAAGAGTAAAAATGTGCAACCAAAATAATTGTAAAACATAGTTTTAGTAACGTACTTTAGTGATAAACACTGTTTAAAGCCACTCTTTTATCATTTTACGATTAGGAAAGTAATTGTAATTCATATTAGGAGTGCATTTTAGTTTACGTCAGGATTTGTTTGAAAAAGTTTGAGGGATGTTTCTTTTGGTCCGCCTTTATCAACTTTCAGGATCGAAGACTACGCTTATCGGAACACGCAGGTGGTGTTTCTGCTAATACATTGAATTTATTTAACATTCATTTCATTGAACAGATTTGTTAAGACAACAATGTTTTGCCTTATCAGATTAAACGGCACGATAATACTAGGTATTGTTCTCTTATCTTATCAGTTACTCTGACTTACTCGCCTGGCTTACGCAAAAAACCAGTAAACACTTGAATATTTTAAGACTAATTTAATTTTATCAATTAATATTGAAAAAGCTACCGTAATATCAGAGTGTTTGTGTAGAAAACTGTTTAAGAGAATAGAAAAGGCTTCATATTATAGTGACGTAATAGAGATTATTTACCAATAGTAATGGTAAGGTGTTGATTGGGTTAAAGTACACTTTTGGCTTGAATTCATCAACAAAAGAGGTCACAATTTTCTTTATCTCCGTTCTAAAAGATTTTTCTAATATGCAATGGAGTGCTATACAATGAATTCAAGAGATGAGAGAATTTAACTGTACCTTTTAAGCGAGGACGGCGATGAACAGAGGCCATATCTCACTCAAGTCACTCCTCCTACTCGTTTGTGGTCTTATTTATTCCGCTTGTTCTCCACACTGCTACTGCTCAATGGTAAGGACGAAGGGAGTGTGACTGTACCACTTAGGTGAGGGAGGGTACAAACAGACGCCATCTCTCACCCAAGTCACTCCTCCTACTCGTTTGTGGTCTTATTTATTCCGCTTGTTCTCCACACTGTCTCAAAGGAACTGCTACTAGTGTGTACATTTAAATTTAAAAGATCATAAAAATTAAACGTTGTATATGTGTGATAAATACATATATCTGTATTTTCACCAACGACATTGCACAGGGAAAATTGGCTGTTTAGGTGCTTTGAAAAACATTTATTTTTTGAAAGTGTCTAGAATACGTTTTACTATAAAATTACGGCAAAAGTTATTTTGAATTATCTGACTTTACCTTTTTTTCAATCTAAGAAACTCCCGTATACATTTTTTTACAGTTTTTATCTTAAAACTGATCGTTATTTTTATAAATGGTCCTATCATATTACTTGTTCTTATAATGACGAACTTAAAATTGAGGATCAAGATGCCCATTAATATAGTATTTTTTACGTTATTAATGCTAATTAATTGTATAATGGTGCATGAACAGTAGTCCAAATTATGTAAGATAACATAAGACTGATAAAGGGAATTATCACATATCAATAGGCTTTGTATAAAGCTTCTATATTTCGTGGGAGTCTGTACCCACGTCTTCAGAAAGCAAATTAAAAATTTCAAAATAACAAGAAACTCAACAATAAGAAGAAAATAACCACAAATCTAAATACGCAACTAAAACATTCAAAGACCCGGTGTTATATCATAAATGGAACAGAAAGAAATTTGGAATTTAAATTAGTCTTAAATTTAAACCATTTGGGTATTTAGATTTTAAAAATAACAGATGGGCTTTTTCGAGATATTTTAGTTTTAACCTATTTTAATTTTATTCTGGACAAGGGAAGACGTTTTTAATCCCTTTAAGATCATAAAACTCTTCAATTTTGTTTTTTTGTGCTCAGCAGCGTGTTTGGCCAATGGCTTCTCCTTGTCTTTATGAAAAAATTAGAATTTAATCCTTGCCATGTTATTCTGACTCTGAGGTGGTTAGATGTTTGTCCAATGTACTGATTGTAAAAAAAATCACAATTAATTTGATAAATAACATTATTAGAGTCACATTTTACTTTGCTAATGATGGGATATGTTAAACCAGTTATGCTACTTTTGAATTCCCTAGAATGTTTCATAATTTTTCAAGGACCGCAACGTGGTTTGTTGCACGGTTCACATTCATTAGTAACGGGTAATGGATTGTTATACTTTAGGAAGATTAAGTTGGACAAGTTTGTTTTTCAAATTTGGAAGTTTGAGCGATAATACTCTATATGATTTAGCCATACAAGTTTGGGTATCCGGAGAGGAAAGTAGAACATTACGGGCAGTTTTCATGATAATGTTAATTTTTTGTATAGTCTAGGAAAAAATTGTGTAATAAACTTTGGTTGTGTTTTATAATTGAAGCTACTTCGGTTTGGTTATTTGACTTTTTTTAAATTTTATCTGGGTAATTTACATGTTGCTTAATCTTTCAATGTAATTTAAGAAGTATATATCTGACCCATAAATATTTGAATGATTTCCATTTAACTTTGTTAAATTCAAGGAAACCTTGTATGATTACTTAAAATACCTGTTACAAATATCTCATATTTTGTAGCTAGAAATATTATTTTTCCTGAGGATTATTCTGGAAATCTGAATTCCGAATCGGCATTTTTTCACAGGATAGCATGTATTTGAAACAACAACCACTTAGCAAATTGTAACATTATCAGCGCTGCCTGTTTCATAAAACTAGGCTAAGCTAACTGCTTAAAACAAACATCTTTTGGGTAAGTTAATCATATTATACGAACTCGAATATTTCAGAACTAAACCATTATAACTGTTTATCCAGAAATTTTCAACTACCAGAAAAGGTAAAGAATGTAGTACGGTGACTTTGAGCTCAGAGATATTTATTTAAATATTCATGACTCAGTGTCTCGGAAAAGTTTGCGTTGACTTGTCTCGCAATTCTTTGCTCTCATCGCAATGTTACTTGATCTCTGATAAAAGATTAAAAATTGTATTTTATAATTATTGTCAACAGTTAGTTATATAAATTGCATACCACCAGTTAAATATTTAAAAGTACTAAAAGTTGTAGGCTATTTCTTATAAAAATAAACAATATCAGGTTATGTTGCGACTGCAGTCATGTGAATTCATTAATATTAGTAACTAGCAGTTAGCTGCGAAGTGGCATTAAAATTCCTGTTGAAGAATAGAAACGTCGTATGCACACTTTTTTAATACCATAAAATATTCCTAAGATAAGTGTTGGTCACTGAAGAATATTCCTACTTCCTGAACAATATAAGAATTTCTAGACTTTAAGTTTAAAGAACAATGTTTTGACACCCCGAAGTAGCACAGGAATATTTGTTTATTAGTATTAATAAAATAACTAGAATAACTGCAACATATCACAATATTTCATAGAATATCTCCAAAAATATCGAAGTCTGTTGTTTTTCTAGTAATAGTACTTATGATAGAATACTATGGGGCGCTATGATAGTTTTGATTCAGAATTAGACATATTTAAGGTACATATTATTTTAGTGTTCACTATAAAGCAATTTAAACAAAACTGTAAGTAGAATTTTAGGATTTGCGCGTATACGATTACATTTCCTTTCAATTAATTATATTACATACTCAATATTAGAGTTTAATTTACTACCATGTTAAAAGAATATATACATACGAAGGTCTGAGACGCCTAATTCAGCTAAAAAGCCTAAAATCCAAACTCTTTTAATCCAAACTCAATCTGAAGTATTTCCGGTGTAATAGTATGGTATCGTTTGCATTTTTATCTTTATCAATAATATATATACACATATATATCTGAGAACCCTACTTCAGCCAAGAAACGTTTAATTCCTGCGACCATAATATAATTGTCTGAGAGCGTGCACGTATATCTGAGAAGCTTACTTCAGCCAAGAAACATTTACTTCCTGCAACCATAGTATAATGGTCTGAGAGCGTGCACGTATATCTGAGAACACTACTTCAGCCAAGAAACATTTACTTCCTGCGACCGTAATATGATGGTCTGAGAGCGTGCACATATATCTGATACTTCAGCCAAGAAACATTTACTTCCTGCAACCATAGTATAATGGTCTGAGAGCGTGCACGTATATCTGAGAACACTACTTCAGCCAAGAAACATTTACTTCCTTCAACCATAATATGAATGGTCTTAGAGCGTGCACGTATATCTGAGAACACTACTTCAGCCAAGAAACATTTACTTCCTGCAACCATAGTATAATGGTCTGAGAGCGTGCACGTATATCTGAGAACACTACTTCAGCCAAGAAACATTTACTTCCTGCAACCATAGTATGATGGTCTGAGAGCGTGCACGTATATCTGAGAACACTACTTCAGCCAAGAAACATTTACTTCCTGCAACCATAATATGATGGTCTGAGAGCGTGCACGTATATTTGAGAACCCTACTTCAGCCAAGAAACATTTACTTCCTGCAACCATAATATGATGGTCTGAGAACGTGCACGTATATCTGAGAACCCTACTTAAGCCAAGAAACATTTACTTCCTGCAACCATAATATGATGGTCTGAGAGCGTGCACGTATATCTGAGAACCCTACTTCAGCCAAGAAACATTTACTTCCTGCAACCATAATATGATGGTCTGAGAGCGTGCACGTATATTTGAGAACCCTACTTCAAGCCAAGAAACATTTATTTCCTGCAACCATAATATGATGGTCTGAGAGCGTGCACGTATATTTGAGAACCCTACTTCAGCCAAGAAACATTTACTTCCTGCAACCATAATATGATGGTCTGAAAGCGTGCACGTATATCTGAGAACCCTACTTCAGCCAAGAAACATTTACTTCCTGCAACCATAATATGATGGTCTGAGAGCGTGAACGTATATTTGAGAACCCTACTTCAAGCCAAGAAACATTTACTTCCTGCAACCATAATATGATGGTCTGAGAGCGTGCACGTATATCTGAGAACCCTACTTCAGCCAAGAAACATTTACTTCCTGCAACCATAATATGATGGTCTGAAAGCGTGCACGTATATCTGAGAACCCTACTTCAGCCAAGAAACATTTACTTCCTGCAACCATAATATGATGGTCTGAGAGCGTGAACGTATATTTGAGAACCCTACTTAAGCCAAGAAACATTTACTTCCTGCAACCATAATATGATGGTCTGAGAGCGTGCACGTATATCTGAGAACCCTACTTCAGCCAAGAAACATTTACTTCCTGCAACCATAGTATAATGGTCTGAGGGCGTGCACGTATATCTGAGAACCCTACTTGAGCCAAGAAACATTTACTTCCTGCAACCATAATATATGCTGCTCTGAGAGCGTGCACGTATATCTGAGAACCCTACTTGAGCCAAGAAACATTTACTTCCTGCAACCATAATATGATGGTCCGAGAGCGTGCACGTATGACTGAGAAGCTTACTTCTTTCAAAAGGTGTCTACTTCAGGCCGTTTAAATTCAAATATGTTACCATAGTGCAGTTTTTCTTATTACATTGATCAATAAAACATACATAATTAGATCTATGAAACCGATTAGATCTATCCTTTTTATGTTTAAAGTTAGCAAATAGCAATAATTTAAAAGAAATGAATTACAAATATTTAAATGTACAGAGCTGGTAAAAATCGCTCAGATATAACTATAACAATAGGGGCTGTCCTATGATAGTATTTTATAGCAGTTTGCTTACAAATGAAATGAAAATAGTAAAATGGAAACTGAAGGAGCAAATCATACAGAACTTTAGTTCATTTGTAAAATATCTGAGACTCTCTTTCTAATCACGTAGTTTTGTGTTACGTGGGAAACAAGTTGCAGATGAACTAACTATGGAATAAAGCTTTGAGTGGTACAGATTGTATTTTCCCAGTGCAACCACTCCGGGAAATAAAACTGTTTCTCTCATAACCAGACTCTAAGGGCGATCTTAACCTTAGGGCGAACAAATGCAGAAGTAGAAGTCTGGGCACGAATGTCGATCTCGTTTTTCAATCCACCCTTTGTTACTCGCGGCTTTACGAAGGGGCGAGACTGAACTTTTCCAATTTTCTCAATTCTTACGTTTCAATAGAATGTTTTTCAAGTCAAAACATTCCTGAGACCATTATAATTTGTTGTTTACCTAGCAAATAAAGTACTGTTATCATAGACGGATTTAACAGAAAATTGGATACGAAAAGAGATTTATCTTAGAAGGAAAGGCAAAAGTTTCCAATATTTGAAAACATCTTCTGATCCTGGTGGTATATAGATGTAGGTAAGATTAAAAAGCGGGTCATTCCCCATAATTGCACTCCATTTTTAATATGAACTATTGTCTGAAATAGAGACCAATGTTGTACAGATATAGCGGTCGAGTATGTGTAAGTTACTTTTACAGTCAGGAATGGAATGGACTGGAATTTTCCTGACGTACTTGGAATCGACTACATAAAGAAGCTTTGGCTGCCTGCTCTTCCAGATGTATTGTGATAGTTTTCTATTTTTTTAAATAAAATATTGTATAATTATTTAGTTACAATATCAGGATACATATACAGACTTCAAAACTCCAGGACATCACATCCATATGAGACTTCTGTTCGTTAGTCCTACTTCAGGATATGTGACTCGTTAGGTAGATATAATGGCATCGGAAACGCATTTCAGAATGGCGATATTATCTTAAACGACTTTGGTACTTTATGGATCGTGAAAACGATATGTGAATTGAGTCAATCTGAACTACCTTTGACTGAGTTTGTGCAGTGTACGCGAAGCTCATCTTATCAAGTAATGCATTCTTGGACATGTTTTAAACAGTTGAAAAAATTGTGCCAGCTATGTTATTAACCATCAGGAAAGTTATTAATTCGTAGATATGAAGAATGTAACAAAAACAATTCACTTTTAGAGTGCTATTCCTTGTTAAATAGTTACAGTCTTTTTTATGTGATTTTTTAAATAGTAATAATAAATTGTTGATGTCAATTAAGAGTTGAGCTCTAATTTAATAAATATTAACTAAAATAATTGTAATGGAACTATGGTTATTTATTTATATTCAAAATATAGGAAATATTGGTTTATCTTTGAAAATTAATGTAATATTATTTTGAAGGCTTACAGAAAAACATGCTATGAATAAATTATGAATACTACGAGTATTAGTCATTAAATTGCATTTTTAAAAGTGTACAATAGGAAAGTTTATGATTAAAACAATACAAATGAAAAATATCTGGATTTATCTGCATTATTATGAACTGTTTTAATATCTACATATACTAGAATGACTTTTATGGTTTTGCACGTCTATTCATGCCATTTGAATGATCGTAATTGGAGTCCATTATTTAGTAGTCGGGCATAATTTAATCTTTACCTGAAGGGGAAAGTAAATTCTTTATATAAATTTCTGTTGCCTATCCACAAGACATCTCAAAAATAAATGAGCTAAGGTTATATGAATAATCATAAAAATAATGAATGTTACCATGGAACCTCAGCGAAACCTGTAGGTACTCCTACCTCGTAAACGAAAGTAATAAAACCAACAGTTGTCAGTTACTTGCTCTTTTACTACTAAAAATATGTATGTTTTGATACTAACTATATATAGATTAGAATGTCAAATACTTTTTAAATTTATTAACGCTTATCAAACAACAATGATATTGCTAAATTGTGATGATATAAGTTTATGAGATTCTTAATTTAGTAATATGCCTATTTATGGATTTATTTGTATGGCATTTAAATACTAAACATCTTTTAAAAAATATTAGAATAAAGGGATGATACACGGTTGACGTCCATGATGATCTGACATTGTATGATGATATATGAGACAACACATGGATATACGAGACAAGAGATGGATATATGAGACAACAGATATTCGAGTGAAGTGTAGTTGGTGGTGTCAATGATATGATTAACACAGCCTATTAATTTTGGCATCTTGTCAAGCTGGACCCATTGAATCATTCCATTGTCTATGATAGACTTGTTGAGTTACGAGATTAATTTGTGATGTATAATATATTCAGAGAAGTCCACAGTCTATTAAATTAGGGATTCTTCGCAAACTCACGTAATAGACCTTTGCATTGAAATATTTTTTAAGTCACTTCAAAAGATGATTTACTTTTAAATTATCTCAATACCAATCTTGTTTAAATTATTATTACTACATATTCTTGGGTGGGAAAATATTACCTTTATTTCAAATTCATGTCTTTGAGGTTTAACAGGTCCTCTTGGTTGTTCTTGTTTTTTTGTGCTTATTAAAAATTTAGCGACAATGGCAATCAATTTCGGCAATATATTTAATAATAGTTTTTGGAATGAAATTTTGGTATATAGTTGTACTAAGAAAACTGTACTGTGCATAAAAGAAAACCACCGAGAAGTGTGTCTTTGAATGTACTACCTAAGCATGGAGATGTTGAAAAGAAATTTTCACCTCCAGGTAAACCCTGTACTTTTAGCTGTGTGTTAAAATATGTATAACACAACGTTTCGGGGATTGGAATCTATCCTCTTCGTCAGGTGGGGAAGGCATTAGTACACACAAATATAAAGAACGGAAATAAGAAAAGAGGGAAAGAAGAGGGTTCAAACATACCCAAAAGCTGCTTGGAGTCTCCAGGCGTTGTCACTAGTACGAGAAACACAATCACACATCACACCAGCATGGATGAAAGTGGAATACTGTTTGTATGTGTTATAAATTTTGTTGCCATAACGATGGCAAATGTCCAAAATCCTGTTACCCTGTCAGGCCTTCTATCGTCAGTAACAAACTTTAAACACAGAATTTATAAATTTTTTAATATTTTGGTAACTACTTCTAAAGGCAGTAACTGTTTAATGTGGGTATTCAATACCTCCACTTTATCCCCCTCTACAGAGCTAAGTGACTCTGCATTGTCTGTTTGATCTCAGTGCCCACAAATTGTGAAGACCCTTTCGCGTGTGGTTGGGGGGGGGGCGGGGGTGAGACCTTGTTGCTGTCATGTGGGGGAATGAAAGACATCTTCCGTGATTTTGGCAGTGTAATAATAATATGAGACTCTTTATCATCTCATCCTGTGTATGCCTTATCTTCTCTGGCCACAGTTACAAAAATTCAGTCTTGTTTATGTAATTGTATCCATAACATATCGTTGTCTAGTCTCTCTGATCCTCTTGTATTTACTGTTATAAGTTCGGCATGTAAACTCACTCAGCGAGTTTCAATTCCTCACTGGATATACCTTACATACTACCTGGACCTTTGTTCTTCTATGGATTTTGTGTATCTTTACACCAATAATGAAATGCTCTATTCCAGTTACACATTCTCATTATCTACAGTATGATTTATTATGAACAGTTTTAAGTATTAGAATTGTAACAGTGTGCACTAACTGCTATTAAAATTGTGCTCGAATAATGATTTTATTTTAAAACTTACCTCGGCTAATCAAGAACCTAAATGTGCATAAAATATTGTTAAACTCGATAAGATATCTAAGTTTAGGTTTGAAGAATATACCATGCTTTCATTTCAAGTTATTCAGTAAGTCAATTAACAGTAATATTTGGTGGGGAATTGCTCAGCTTTACATAATCGCATTACTACCAACTTATTAAACCAAAATACCCTCTCTCCTCGTAAGTGGAAGCACTCTCCAGAGTACAGCACGGTCTGCTGCACATTGAGCAGGATATAGTGACTGGAATTCAAGAGCTGGTGATTAGTCATCATCCTTATGCACTTCACTTCGCTGGCATATGTCTTTGAGGCATATACTGTATTATGTCTCCCTGGTATATTAATATTTTCCAAACCTTATTATAACGCTGGATGAATTTTGATAACACTATGTTTTTTATTCTGGACCAAGTCTATCCCTGTCAAATACTAGTGCCTATTTAAGAGTCTAAAAATTATTAGTTTCCTAAAGAATTTTCCAAATTTACTGCTGTACAATAAAGGTTATTTATAACTATTAATAGAGCTCCTAATTGATACTTTTTTAAATATACTACTCGTATGATAAAATTACATTGGTATTAACAACGTATAAAGTAAATGTTTTTGGAAACGATCAAACACTTTGTAAATACTTGTAAAAAGTATTTTTAACTCAAAGTTTAATGATGAGAGTTGTTTATGTTGAGTTAGTTGTTTATTTATCTCAATGTAATAAATTAATATATTAATCTTGAATTAAGAAACAAATAAATAAATACGCACACTTTTTTTGTTTCACCTGTCCATAAACCTACT
This sequence comes from Homalodisca vitripennis, assembly GCF_021130785.1. Classification (NCBI taxonomy): domain Eukaryota; kingdom Metazoa; phylum Arthropoda; class Insecta; order Hemiptera; family Cicadellidae; genus Homalodisca; species Homalodisca vitripennis. The sequence continues at coordinate 239,729,075 of NC_060207.1, read as the reverse complement.
TATGCTCCATGAAGACTGTCAGAAAAAGATTGAGATAAAGTTCGAGGATGGCCATTATACTGTGAGAGTGAGTCCATTATGCAAATTGACTCTGTATGATGACTCCAAGAAGCTGGGGGTTAGAAAATTTCCCATTATTAATTAAGTTTTAATTTGTTTCTTTCGCCCAATGTTATCCCACATTGGCTAAAATAAATCTTTGAGATGTAAACCAACAGAGGATTGGATCTTCACAGGATACCCTCCTATCAAAGCAGCTCTCTAGGAGATAATGGTCTACAGATATCACAGCTGGGGACGCTGTTAGTTGTCTCAGCAGGAGAGCTAATTATGTGGACGTTGTGTTTCTGTCGGGAGAATAGCGGTATTATCATGACGTCAGCATAGTTTCATTCCGTCATTGCTAAACTCTTACTGTATTAACTAATGTAATTAATAATAGGTATTACGAACCCACTTGGTAATCCTTTTCAATTTACAAAACTGGTTTAATTTGATACAAGAAGTAGCATAATTAATATGTACACAATTCTGTACTTAAATATGCAATTAGAGCACTCTAAATATTTAGCTAATTACATTGTTGTAAGATTTGAAAACATGAAATATTTGAAATTATTAATTTATCAACTTTAATTTTAAATAACAGTAATTATCAGGATTGTCATATGTATACAGTGAGTTTAAATCCCGTGTACGTTTATGTAACTTAATCATTACGGATTGTTGTTTGACATTAAATCATTATTTTACGCAGTTGACGATTCCGGAAAACACACTCCAATGTTTTCCCTTTTTTATGAATTTGACTACTTTATAAGCATGTTAAATTATGAAACTCAGTAAGCCATGAGAACAATATTATTATTTTGTATAAGCGATCAAAAAGTTCTTTACTAATGTCTTATTAAAAAATAATTTCTGTAATGAAAATTCCAGGGACTTTAAACATGGTTCATAGATTCCTCTTGGTCTGAGGAAAGAAGGTATTGATATTTCGGTATAAAATCAAAGGACATTATTTTGTCTGTAACCTAACCTGAAAAATTCCATAACCAAAGAAAATCTGCAGAATCAAGGGTAGATCTAGACGATGAGGTATTTTAAAAATGTAGGTCAATAATAATATGAGTAAACTGATCGAACTGTTAGAAAACAAATAATAATTGTAAAACACTACTATATTAGAGAAGAGTTTCTTTATTTTCCTAATCATATAGAATGTTATATATTATTGTGATTTTAATTTCACTTTTAATCTTCCCTAACAGATTGCTCACTAACGTTAACTTTTTTAGTAATGATCGGATGTTTATTATGTTTATATCGGTTTTTTAAGTTTCGCTAAAGATGGAATTCTACTTTGAAAGCATGTGGAAAGCATACATCCATAGCCCAACAAAATAAGTATTCACTTAAACAAGGAGCTACAGTAAGCTCTCACTATCACGCCTGCATATCCACTGAAAGAAAGAGAAACGCCCTGACATCAAAATGGCCGCGATATACCTGCCTCTAGCGGCTACAGAGCGAACAAGAGCGTGACGTGACGTTCCGTGACGCGAAAATAGAAGTTTTTCCCCTGTGAAAAACATACATCCACAGCCCGTCAAAAAGTAATCACTTAAAAAGTTGTACATTTACGTACACGTGTTTTCAGTGAGTGTCTCGATGTTACTCAAGGGTTTTGAAAACTAACAAAATATTTATGTGTTTTTATCATTGATTTAACTAGTTTATGGATTTTGTTTTTAACTTTACATTGTTATAAAAACTTCAAAATGTTTTATATTATATTGTGTGGCTTTAACTACTAATTTAGTATAGAACAATGTGAAAATCGAAGTAGTACAGTAATGGAAGGTAATGTAGCAGATTAGTTGTAAGAGAACCACTAATTGATCTATTCCCTTTATTGAATTGGATATAAGGTCACATAAAGCTTTGTGGTAGAAGCTTGTTAGACATGTATATTCGGGATTCCCTAGTGTTGGTTATCCAACTCCTTACTGAATCATTTTGTTTAATAATAATTTGTTTGGATAGAAATTGGTATGAGTGATTGAATTATATAGTTTAAAAGTTGTTTTTAAAACTAGAAGCAAATTATTAAAGACGATCAGAATAAGACAATCAGAAGAAATATCATGTCAGAAGAGATTTTTCTCATTTCAAGAAAAGGAGATCAGGAAGGTAAACTGTCCAGCGGATTTCCCTTCACCAACATTCATTGTGACATACGGCTTATTTACAGCAAACTTCTTTTAGAGAGTTGGACATTATTGTTAAAACAACTCTCATTTCTTAGTTCTATTTATAATAATTTGCTGTTCTATTGTTTTTAATTAATAAAAATTACCTAAGCTTACTGTGTTTAAGTAAGCCTAAGGTATTTAGTAAGTTAATTAGTAATACAAAGAACTTTGCCAACTCGACACTCATTAGATTTCATTCTTCATTACAAGTTTGTGAAATTATGGCACTATAAGCGATAAACTTTAACTTTAACTTTCTATTTTTTCTGTAAATGCAAAATTTATGATATTTTATTCTTATATATTTTACAACATGTAATATCGTTGCAATGTACAAATAAAACAACTTTTCTTCATTAAAATCCATTAAATTACATTTAAAAGGCCTTTTAGAACAAGAAAATCCTATTATATGGTCAATTTAATTCATTCATATAATTGGAAGTTTTTTTTATTAATGTACCAAAAACATTCAATTTAAATTTTTTCAAAAAGGTGTACATGTATTGTTATATAACCTTATCCTCCTATGTAAATAAGACAATCTAAGTGTGACAAATATAATTTACAGATATAATTTATACATTATACTTTCACTTGTAGGAAATCAAAATATAAAGCATTTATGATAGGCAAATAGTGATAATGGACATATGAGACCTACACGTATAAAAATATTTTTTGGTTTGGATGGGAAACATGTGTTTTTGTGTGTTTGTTAATTAATTTATGTCGAGTGAATAGTAAAAAAAACTAACAAGATTTCCAGAAACTGTACATTATCCAACTCTAATCCTACTTGTGGGTACTTATGGAAATGAAAGGATAAGTTTTGTCAACACTAGTATTCTTTATATCAAAATTAAATTCTTGTGGAAGATTAATTTTTACGTTTTACCTCAGTTAAATCACGTGAAAGCTCTCAACAAAAATCCAGAGTTTCTGAGTCAATAACGATATTATAAATCAGTAAAACGAATTTCATGCTGGCATTCCAGACTGCTCGTTGTCGGGTATTGGACAAATAAACCCGACACCTTGTCTCGATTTGTATTTCCTTCCAAAATGAGTGCTACACATAATCGAGGAATATTATTGAAATTTAATTTTGTATATTCTAATCTTTGTACAGATCGATAATCTGTAATGGAAGTGATAGAACCAACCTAAGAGTTTGTTGGTTCATCATACACAAAACGCTACACATTTTATAAACAATAAAGTATGTTAAGATCTTTTGAGTTTTGTATGTTTGACATTCATACGCACGCAACCTGGTGAACTCAATTGGACAAAATTATTTAAATATAAATAATTTAAATTCAGGAATATATCACATAATATTTTTTATTCCAAGATATCAACCAATGATACTCTTATAAGTAATTTAAAGAAAATGTATTTTCTGTAAGGATAAGCAATATTTTGAACAGCTGATCGAATCATAGAACAAAATGTGCCATGCCCTATACCAGGATTTTCTATTTAAGATGGAATAATATCAGCTGTCCTAGCATCGTACACTAGTATAATGCTATTACAGCTAATGACAGTAGTAATTTTAAGTAATATTATCTACCTTTTACTATAGATGGATCCAATTACGAATTCAAACCAATAACTTATTGGTTTGAATTCGTAATTGGTTATTTTGTGTTACTAATAAGTAACACAAAAAGTGTTTTTAGTAATATTATATTCAGAAGGAAATCATTCATGCTTTTTATATTTACTACTAAAACAATTAGTATAGTGATGCCAAAAAACCTCCAGGGGCTCCTATATTTTTATGAGTTCGTGGACAGCTACCATAGGGTTACCTGAGCTGAGTATGTCATTACTTCTACTTAATTATGACATAATACTTATACGGAATCTTATTTTGTTTTTTTTTCAATGAGATCCTACAGCTTTAGGTAAACATAATGATGTGATAGGTAAACTGGCCACCCTATAGGTTAACCTCTGGAATCTCCAGTGGTCTTCTCACTTCTTTTTTCAATATCCCTTCTGTCTATCAAGCTCCTTTTAACTCTTTAAAATCTCCTCCCAACCCTTTTTTCTAGTTCTTCCTCCTAGAGAGATATTCTGAAGTTGTATCGATACCATCAAGGTTGGCTTTGGGTGTGCCGACGCCCGATGGGAACCCTCTCCACCAAAGTAACTGAAAAATATTATTGACTCTGTTTTAGTGATACCTCAAACAGGAAAAATTGCAATAAAACATTCTATCATCAACCACTCAAAATCCCTCATTTAAAAACAGAAAAGTTACATGATGCTTTATTTTCTTGCAGTGAACGCACTTAGATAATCGTCTCTATTATGCCTCGTTAAGTTGATCTGCACAGCGAAGATACGGTAGTTTGGTGTCGCCACAACATTTTGCACCAGATTCCTTGACATATCGACCAGTGATGAAAATATAAACCAAATAAGGGTTGAAGATGACATCCTCTAAGATTTTCCTAGGGCATATGGAAGATGTTCAGTATAAGACATTAGGATTTCTCTCAATATCCTTAACTAATTGGTAAAAGACGTAGCCATCGAGGGAGTCTACGGGGTCCGGATGCTCCCCTCCTAAATTTTTAATTCTTTTAATTAATTTTTGAGTTAAACGATTATTATTATTTATGTAATTCAGTATTAGTTACATATACTTCTGAAAGATCATTCTCAACAAAGAAATGGCTCAAAAACCTTTTAAGGAACAAAATGGGTCCTTATTCACTGTCCACTACTGAAAAATATCAGTTATGTGGACCCCCACTTGTTTCCTGGCTACGTTCTTGAATGTTGAGAATGCTTATTGGCGTCTCGCCAAGTATGACTATTGTTTACTGAAACCCATATTGAAGATCTTAACCTAACAGATGTAAGGTCAGAGAGAGAGAAAAAACATAACTACGTATGTGCTAATGAGTGGCCAAATCTTTTTTTGCAACTATTTGTCACAGTTATATACAGAGAACCATATATGATAATATTCATCGAGAGAGCTTATTATTATAGTTGGATTCAAATTTTCTTGGTTTCTAACTCTCTGATTATATAGCTACACATTCAAGTCGACTTATAATCGATAAAAAGCTCTTAACATGAGTCAGTAACTACACGCTTATACACAGTTGTGGGATGTGACTATATATAAATATATGCTGATCTTGAACAATTTATCGAAAGTAGAAGATCAACACGAGATATGTATAGTTATCTCCAAAGAGGCGATTGAAAAACTTCGCAATATAAATTGTTTATATATTGCAAAACTTGATTAATATAGAGGTATTAGGTTAATGGAGCTAAACTTCCGCTTAGCTCAAGATGAACTTTTGACTTTGAGCTCAGAAAATAACTAACTTCTGACTTCTTAATGAGTTTTAACTTTACATCCAGCTATTAAGGGTAATCAGTAATAAGCGTCTTTGTGTCAAAAATTAAAATTAAATGTAATAAAATTGAATGTTACAGATATAATGTACAGTACTTAACGTTGTTCAATTTTACTTGTTGAATTAGAGTACCCTAATAAGAACAAGTACTTGTCTTCTATATTATTAAAAAATTAACATTTCAAGGATTACAATTTTAAATAAAACTTTACTTTGGAAGTAAAACTTGGGAATATAACTGAGGAAATAACAAAAGTCTGGCAACAGACATAAAAGCACGGACTCGCAAATTACTACGGTGTCGCAGTCGTTTATAGCCCAGGTAGCATTTTACTACCATTTCTGATATAGAGCAGTCAGTGTTCACCATACTAACTGTGTTATACCATGCAGTCACGTAATCCTTCTATAGTAGGGTTATAAAATACTGTATGACACATCGATGTTATATTTCTTATAAATATTAATAATCTTTCTATATTTACGATCCCTGAAAATACGTTTGAGCAGAAACTGTGTCCATTGAACGTTAAAAATACAACAGTGTGAAGGCAGCATTTCGTACGACGCAAAAAATTGAACGGTAGCAGTGTGGAGAACAAGCGGAATAAATAAGACCACAAACGTGTAGGAGGAGTAACTTGGGTGAGATATGGCGTCTGTTTGTACCCGTCCTCACCTAAGTGGTACAGTTACACTCCCTTCGTCCTTACCATTGAACGGTAGCAGTGTGGAGAACAAGCGGAACAAATAAGACCACAAACGAGTAGGAGGAGTAAATGGGTGAGATATGGCGTCTGTTTGTACCCGTCCTCACCTAAGTGGTACAGTTACACTCCCTTCGTCCTTACCATTGAACGGTAGCAGTGTGGAGAACAAGCGGAACAAATAAGACCACAAACGAGTAGGAGGAGTAAATGGGTGAGATATGGCGTCTGTTTGTACCCGTCCTCACCTAAGTGGTACAGACACACTCCCTTCGTCTTTACCATTGAACGGTAGCAGTGTGGAGAACAAGCGGAATAAATAAGACCACAAACGAGTAGGAGGAGTAGTTTGGGTGTGATATGGCGTCTGTTTGTACCCGTCCTCACCTAAGTGGTACAGTCACACTCCCTTCGTCCTTACCATTGAACGTTAGCAGTGTGGAGAACAAGTGGAATAAATAAGACCACAAACGAGTAGGAGGAGTGACTTGGGTGAGATATGGCTTCTGTTTGTACCCGTCTTCACCTAAGTGGTACAGTCACACTCCCTTCGTCCTTACCATTGAACGGTAGCAGTGTGGAGAACAAGTGGAATAAATAAGACCACAAACGAATAGGAGGAGTGACTTGGGTGAGATATGGCTTCTGTTTGTACCCGTCTTCACCTAAGTGGTACAGTCACACTCCCTTCGTCCTTACCATTGAACGGTAACAGTGTGGAGAACAAGCGGAATAAATAAGACCACAAACGAGTGGGAGGAGTGACTTGGGTGAGATATGGCGTCTGTTTGTACCCGTCCTCACCTAAGTGGTACAGTTACACTCCCTTTGTCACAAAAATGAAGCATTTAAGAAACTTCTAAGAATAAAAAGTTACTTTTTTAGATGATGGCCGTTCAAAACTTATAAGTTTTTTTGGCTACATCTAAAATAGTTGGCATCGTAGGAAAAATTGAATAGGGCTTAAATTTAAAAGTCATTTTACAAATTTAATATTGTGTTTGATAGCAGCCATACGGAATGTTTAGAAATGTATATTGTCTTAGCAACAACGACAGTTAAAAAGATATAATATATAAACTTTATTACATATAATTTAAAAATAAACAGTATTAAACATGTATACGGTATGTGTCTTGGTAGACTTATTTAATCAACTTCAACTAACCATTCAAGAATAGGCAATGATAGAAGAAATAGGCTGCTATCGCTCTTTAGATCCAAATCCACAGTAGCAGTTCAATAGAACGTTGATAGAACCAATCTTTGTACCTTGGTACGTCCTTTTGATGGTCTATAAGGTTACACTGGTGTGATGGCAAAAAATACTTTGTATGATTGTGTTAAAATTTGCATGATAAATGAAATTATTTGCTCTAAAAATATGCCTAATTGTGTTTAAATAATGATATGGCGCTAGCTATTAATTCTACATTATATATGTATCACTAAGAAAGCTATGGACTGTTTAATTACTCCGTGTCGCTTTATATTGTTCAAGAGTTAACGAAATATTTGGAGCGCGTCAAATTCTATTGGGATTTTGCTTAGAAATTAGAGTTATTTCATTGCAGTTAAAAATCAGTTTCACTCTCTGGCTAGTTCCTAAATTCATGATGCGTTAAAAACTTGTAATTCATTAAAGTAACAACCCATGTGGGTTTTGCACACATTGTACAAAATTTACATTTTTGTCTCCATCCATTTGTGTTTGGTCTGACTACCAGTTTGCCCAGAAATGTGCTTATGGAGTCCTATAATGTTACGGAAATTATATTTTTATATAACATTTTTGTGTTTTCTTTGGTCTTCTAGAAAAATGCATTAAATGGCTGGCACAGCTTTTTTAAGTTAAAAACATTACTTTAATAAAGTATAATTGCTCTAATTCATGTACAATATTTCAGATGGGTCAAGGTGGATATGGCGGGTCTTTTTCGTTTAAGGGCCAGCACAAAAGACCTTAGCTTGCCTATTCAAAACTCAGATCACGCGATGCTTGCCCGCTGCGCAGCGCTTTGCACTGCTTGTTCTTTTAGAAAAAAATTAACTCGAGCTTGCAAAGTCCAAGCCCAGATCAACTCACCACGCTTTATTGAACAAGAAAAACTCAAGACAGAACTAACGCAGGTTTCATTACAGGCAAAAGATAAGCGGCGCGCGTTTATCACTTATAAGATAAAACGAGTTTATACTAGAAGTAATACCTGGACTACAGCCCTACGAACTAATAACACAAAAAAACGATTAAATGCACTGTCAGTCAGGTATAGTATGTTTGTAAGGTGCTGGCCCTTAAACGAAAAAGACCCGATATGGCTTTATATGAAGCAGATTGAGCAAATGAACAGAAGGTGTTATGTCTAATTCTGATAAAGAATGTAATCATAATATAATGTGCTACATTGTAGTCAGTATGTGTTGTATTGACGATTTATTAAATCATTTGTATTGCGTGATTAGCAAAATACGAAAGGAGAAGACATGGAGGTAACCACTTTAAATTTTTAGGGTAAAAGCCCTGTGTTTTGTCTTCGATGCTTAGTATTGAGGACTATAACCACGATTTCATTTTTTGCAGGATCTGATTGTTCCATATTACGTAAATGATAAGTTAAGGTATTATGTCCGTCATTTTTATTTTTTTTTTTCATCACGGACAGGGCTCTTCGAGTCAGTAATATGAGCTTTACATACTCAAAAGGTTCAGAGCAGTAACACTATAAATTCATACTTTTTATTTAAATATTTAATAGTACAATAGTTTTGTAGAGTAGAGACCTAAATAATCTTCAGGTTGTGATTAATAAATTGCAAATATATAAGTGAGAAAAATATAGCCTACCATTTGAGGGATACCATTTGGTATGCACCATATGCTCAGTGGAATAATTTGATAAGAGCAATTTATTTAGGGATTATTCTGCTGACAGCAGCAGTCATACGATGACAAGTGTTAATTATATCGCTCTGCAGCGTATTGGTTTTTACTTTTATATATTTGATCTAATATCAGTATTTTCAGTATTTAGGCAATATCAGTAGATTGGAAGAACGTTAGCAATTCTTTAAAATTCCAAAATACGACTAAATTTAGAGTGTTAATATATCAAAATATTTTTATTTTCATAACTCTAGTCTTATCTTTCTCTTAACGTTAAATTTTTCAAGGAACGAACTTGAAAATTTAATAGATTATCTCGTCTTCCATCAAAGGGTACTCTTTTCATGATTACAGATTTAAATCAAATGTATCAAATATACATCTAATTCGTTACAAATAGTTATTTTTGTAAAATGCTAAGTTATTTATGTAGACCTTATATTAGGAATTATTAATTTATTATAATGTTAAAATTATTTTTTTGCTGTGAAAGTTGTCGAGAGACTTTGAAATTGGAAATGCTAGAGTATCTTCTATTTTTATATTCATCTCCAATTTCACACTTTCCCACCTGTTGATGTAGCTGGCGTGTATATCTAATTTATAACTGGCGAGTAGGTTTGCTTAATTTAACGATGAGACAAAGAAATATACACCAAGTAGTCTGCAAACGGGTAAGTTTCCTTTAGAACAAGAAGCAACTGACAAGTTAACCTTATCTTCGAAGTTAACAAGCATGTCTTGACTTGTCGGAAAGATTGCTCATTCACGTCACGAACAAAGAAAATGTACCATTTTACATAACATCATAACATGATAGTACATTATCTATCTCTAAAGACACTTCAATCCAATGTATTCTTGTTGTATTATTTGTTTAAAGTCACCTCTGTTTAGATATGAGCGGTATTTATTATAATTATATTTACATCTCATCTTATATTTAATTACATTTTACACTACGCTGAAAAATAATCGCTAGGTAAATTTGACTAATATACATTACATATGCAGCTTAAAACTTTAAATTAATAATTTTATGTTTTACTTAATCACGTATAAAAAATCGGTAATAGCCGGATTGAGTAATCAAGGTGGCATACTTTAGTGTTTTCTATAATTAATAATGGTAAATACAGGAAATTTTACCTTTTTGTAAATCAAAATCTTTCCTGAAAAAAACTGCTTTACGTTTTTATTAATTTTCTGTTCCTTAAGTAAAAATTACCATTATCATTCGTAATGTATTAATCTAAGCTTAAAAATATTTATAATATGTCTTTTAATTTCATCAAGACTAATGACCTAATAATTGATAATGTACCACAACGTAATTAGCTCCAATGACATAATGAATAAGAAACATAATTAATCTTTACTCCATAATGTAAAAAAATACACTTTTACATAAATTTTAATAAAAAGACTTGTTTATTCACAAAATCTATTTATTTTAACAGCAAATAAGTTAATTAAAGTAATTATTCACCCATTTCCTCTTAAAAATATCAAATCTGAATTAATAAAAATAATCAAACGGTGCGAAAATCTTGCACAGCAATGTTTATGTCTGTAACAACATATTGCATGGCAAGGTAAGAATATTAAAAGACGGGGCAGTTTTATTCTAGAAATCTTAAAATTAAATTTGGCAATTGTTATGATTTTGAAAAACTAGAGGAAAAACTTGGAAAGAACTTGTTAACAAACACGATTTCCTTACTGACGTTCCTGCAAGGAGTTTCGGTATTATTAAGTTTAATTTCAATAAACTTAATGTTTATTGAAATTTAATTAGGCTATTGCCACTTATATTATGGTCAGACAATATCGTATGGTCAGATATTATATATATATATAAACATAAGTCACAAAAAGAACTTGCTCCGCCGGGACTCGAACCCGGATCTCTCACTTGCAGGGTGAATGTGCTACCATTACACCACAGAGCCCTCACTTTTTACGATTCAATTATTTTGTAATTGGACGTTTCTTTCAATATGTGTTTAAATAACCAAACAAACATATGATCGGAAGACCAAATACCTGTCAAATGACTTATTTACGTTCATTAAATTTGTATAAGGAGCAATAGCCTGATTTAATTTAAATAAAAATTGAATCAAAAAAAGTACTTGCTCTATGGTGTAATGGTAACACATTCACCCGGCAAGTGAGTGGTCCGGGTTCGAGTTCCGGGCGGAGCAAGTACTTTTTGTGATTCAATGTTTATTCAAATTATATATACTGCAACAAATTATAATAAAAAATTTGTATGTTGAATTCTTCCTCAATTTAATCACATACACTCATGAAAGAGAGATATAAAAAGTATGATGTATCTGAGGTAATATTTAAACATTGGCATCTGAGCAGATACTAATACAGTTGAGTTAGTCTTCAGTCTGGACACGATTTATATTGTTAAAGCTCCAAGTATTTCAGTATCAGTTATCACATTTTTACCTTGGTCTCATGAGTATCCACGGTGGCATCAAAAGAATTGTAAGATACATAAATTAGAGTACAATCATGTGACATATTAACACTGCCGCCTGTCTATCCCATCATATAAATGATCACTCGCTGTAGACTTATTATTCACTATTATGAAATCCAACCTAATTAACAACAATGTAAATATGGTTAGACAATATCGTACGGTCAAATATATTGGAACAAGGATTTAGTCTGCAGAGTTTAAAATTTATATAAGTTCATTTTTTACATATGCAAGAATGAGTTTGATGAACGTGTATCCTTGGGAGTTGGCAGAGCGTTATCGTCCATCACACAGTAGGATGGCAGATCTTCTCTTCTGTCTGTCTGATACCCTCTGGGGACGGTAAGAATATCTGTCTGTCTGATACCCTCTGGGGACGGTAAGAATGTCTGTCTGTCTGATACCCTCTGGGGACGGTAAGAATGTCTGTCTGTCTGATACCCTCTGGGGACGGTAAGAATGTCTGTCTGTCTGATACCCTCTGGGGACGGTAAGAATGTCTGTCTGTCTGATACCCTCTGGGGACGGTAAGGATGTCTGTCTGTCTGATACCCTCTGGGGACGGTAAGAATGTCTGTCTGTCTGATACCCTCTGGGGACGGTAAGAATGTCTGTCTGTCTGATACCCTCTGGGGACGGTAAGAATGTCTGTCTGTCTGTCTGATACCCTCTGGGGACGGTAAGAATGTCTGTCTGTATGATACCCTTTGGGGGGCGGTAAGAATGTCTGTCTGGCTGTTCGCAGGATATCTTGAGAATGAAATGACCTGTGTCTGTAGACAACTGCAGAAGTTTGCATGCAACTAGCAAGTACTCGTACCTTGTATATGTTATGTCTACCGTTAGTGGGATGCAGTTACAAAAGTCACACTGGAATCGCATTGTTTAGTAGTATTAGCTACATAGTCCTAAGCAAAACATAAACCATCACTCGCTATTTTATTATTTTGAGGCTTTGACTAAAGCCTAACACTTGTGTCGTACCAGCACTGATAGCGGATGTGGGGGGTACGTTTGGTAATTGTTTTCCTCTGTTTCCGAGAAGTGATTATACCTCACTACACTAAATGTTTTTGTACCGAAGACACAGGTATAGCAAATTTATAGGTATGTACCAAGGCAAACCAGAAAGCTGTACAAATGTACGAGTCGCGGTTAACACACGGAATGTAATCAACAAGTTTCGACAAACAACTGCAGCAGCTCTTATTGCCGTAGTTCCACCATGTGTATGTACAACTCGACGCCGCTTACTTCAAAATAGTCGAAGTTATAAGATTCCAGAAGCTATTACACACTATTGGTCCTTTTTCTTTTCACCCTCAGCCGATATATATATATATATATATATATATATATATATATATATATATATATATATCATGGCGCTGATATTATGCTATTGGAATACAGCCAGATATATTTACTGTATCTTATTATACGTGTTATTTACATGAATTTATTTACAAAGTGATGAGGCCTCATAACAAAGTGGTTCGTGTTTTAATTATTTGTTTAGTTTGTTATTGACGATGGAAGGTTTGAAAGGATAACAGGATTTTGGACATTTTCCATCGTTATTGGTTATAAAAGATTATAAAAAACACTAAACGTTTCGAGGATTTGAATGTATCCTCTTCGTCAGGTGGGGGAAGTATTAATGCATACAAAAATAATGAACAGAAAGAAGTAATGAAGGGAAAGTAAAATGGTTCAAACATACCCAAAAGCTGCTTGGAGTCTAGTCCAGGCGTTGTCACTGCACAGGATGCAAGTCCCGAGCACAAATCACAAGTACGAGGATCACAATCACACATCACACTAGCACAGGCTACAGTGGGATACTAACAAGAATGACGGTGTCAGTTCTTTCATCGGCACCGCGTAGTGTCATCTGAAAAAGTGGGACAGGAAGGCGATGGTCAGGAGGGAAGGGGTAAAGGCAAGCCGATTGCGGCCCTAAGTTTAGGTCTAGACCTTAGTGTCATTGTCATGGTGTGTGTGCCGAATTTTGTAGGTTGAGGTTTGTTTGATTTTTATAATCTTTTTAGGTTACCTAGTTAGTTCTTTTTTATTAGTACCCAAGCGGATAATAGTGGCCTAACCTCAACCGAAGGTTTACTTAGCGGTTGGTCTGCTAATTTTATGTATGAAACCTCAATAAGTTTGCACTTGAAAAAATTCGTCTAGCAGTATATTATGTTGGCTTCATCCCATTTCATGTGATGATTTTCAGACCTTTTTTAACGTTTCGAGGATTGGAATGTATCCTCTTCGTCAGGTGGGAAAGTATTAGTATATACATACACAGAATGAAAAAGAAACGAGTTCTTGATTGTGTTATATTTCTTAGAAAGAAAGGTAATTGTTGTGTTATCCCTTTTATAATATATATATATATATATATATATATATATATATATATATTATTATTATTAATTAGTGTTTAGTCATTAAAATATTTCTAAATTGTTTTAGATTATAATTATCCGTAAATATACCAGGTTAGGTCCCAGGAGGGACTATGTCCTGCCCAGTTTGACTGGAGAGGCTGGTACAGTGTTGGCCTCTCTTTCTTCTGTTTGTGTTAATGTTTAACATAAAATATTGGTCCAATTACTAAAAACCGCAGCTGTTGACTGTAAATACATGCTTCAGACAGGTAGAGGTGTTACTTATGCATCTTTAACGAGGCTGACCTAGATCCAGGCTGAGTGTAGACTTAACTACGATAAAGTCGGCATCCTAGTTTACCTGATGGAGACATATACCTCATCTAGGGCAGTTTATTTGTAACAGATGTTTCTGAGCATTTTTATAATTTTAAGATTTCTTGTAAAGTAAAACACATTAAATAGAAATTGTAGTTTTGGACGAAAAGGTGAAAAAATAGGTAAAGTAATATATTTATACTGACAGGAATGCAACATCTGAAACAATTATTGCAAATGACTTTATATTATTCTAAATTATAGAAATTGGCTTTATAAAGCAGTGAAATAAAAATATGTACGATACATTATTATATATACTATACTACTACTACGTGTTAACAGATATTCTTAAAGTTCACAAATACTATCCAAAATTTACTAAATTACACTATACCTATGAATGATGGCAATAATCAAAGATGATTGTCATTTGGTTACGTTAAAGTAAATGGTTAGTCTGCAATATGGTTTTTCCAGAGATCCTAAATTGCTGTAGAGAGAAAAATACATACAAATCATTAGTATACTATTTGTATGATATTATAAAGATAGTCAGTCTAATGTTATAGTAATGAATATAGTTTTTAAGATTTTTCAATTTGAGTTTCCACAGTTCAGGAAAGAATAAAGGATTGTAAAAATCCCTTTTCTCTGTGACAGACACCAGCAGAAGCAATATCTCACCCAAGTCATCCCGCCTACGGTTTGTGGTCTTGTTTATTCTGCTTATTTGAATATTACTAATGTAAGAACTCAACGTATAATTTCATGAGTACTCTTACACTTGTCATGGATCCCTGCATTTTTATAATACTGAACGAAATTAATCTGATATAAAAAAAACAGCAGATGAGGTGTCAGTATTATAACTATCACTTTATAATTAATTCACATAGAAACACGACAAATAATGACTTATTAACTTAGCATAGTTATTGGTACTATAAAAGAGCTCAATAAAGTAGATCTGATAATTAATAACTTCAGTGGACTTGAGAAGGGTCTTTGTTAAATAAAACTGCTTATGAACAACAATGTAATGTAGTTAGTAACAGTTCTAAACCCCAATGATAAAGTTATGCTGTCCGTTAGTATCCAGCTTGGGTAAAGACAGCCTCGTTAACAGCCTCGACTCCAGACCTTTCTATAAACGTTGCAATTAGGGTTAATATTGATTTCTGCTAATAAATACTGAATAATTTTATTTTTTTACATGTATTTTTTTGTATTTCAGCATACTAGAGATACGGCATTTTATTAAATGAATTTCAACATATTGGTTGCTTTATGTAAGTTTTATTGGCTGAGCATTAGTAAAGGTCGTTTTACATCGTTTTTTTGAGAAACCATGATAACAACGAGAAAGTCGCAGGATAAATAAATGTATAAACAAACTGAAAATTATCGTATGAAAATTAGCCACATTTCCATACAGCGTTTGATTGTACAGTTCCTAGTGTTAACAGTTATTCCTGTAAACTTAGTTTCAAAATATTACGGTATAGAAATATGTTTGTTCAGCTGTTTATTTGTCTCACTTTCTTAATTAGAAAAAGCAATACTAAAACATATAATTATCATTGATCAAGTTTAGTTAGTTGTCGAGAAAATTTAATTAAACGACCAAACAATAGGCTACATGCCAAACAGTCCAACATTATAAGTTTTAACCAAAATGACCAGTGTTCTATTTTGAGGATGATTAATTGATATATTTGCGTCAGAGAGTAAAATAAATTATTAATATTTACTTTGTTTATTTCCAATAAAAATTCAAATATTGTAATTGGATTGAATATCAGTTTACTTACTAACTTTACATTTCAAAGAACGATTGTGAAGTAATTGAATTTATTATTTAATTTACTATTGTAAAAGTGTTTTTAAGTAACCATTCACGAAATAAATTACCTCTTATATACCGCTTATGTCATATCTGAAAATGCAATAAATGTAGAGAATAGCTTGCCGCCAACAATTTACTGCACTGCACATATCGTACATTGTAGTGTACATGTTGGCCTGAGTTATTACACATTTATCTTATTCACTTGTTGCTTAGAATTTCATCTCTGATATATTGTGTCTTGAATATGTGCGCTCTTCCACAAGACTAGTGTTCCCTTTTCTTGCTTAAGAAATAATTTTGTTATTATTTATTTATTAAGTAAATAATCATTTACTATAAAAATTCAAGAATTGTGTAAATTATTTTAAATGATAATAAAGTTTGGAGTTTTTTATTTATTTTTTTTGCTTTAAATGTAATATATGAAATATATTCCGAAAAATACAACAAAAGATTATTCTGGAATATAATACAACCAAATTAACAAGTTGCGTGGTTGGATAAAGTCTAGTAAACAATAGACAAGGGAATGGTATAAAAATCCGGTCTTCTCTGATAAGGACTACGGTAATATTGAAACGTTTCTGACTACATTTAACTAAAAGTACATCTTAAAGATAAATAAATTAACGATGATAAGAGCATAACTTAATAAATTGCTACTGTTGTTATTTTAAACTTACTTACTTGTTAATATTTAAATATACATAAAATATGTGACACTGTAATATAGTGAAGACTTCATCATCTATTTTACAAGTACAATTTATATAATTACGATATATGAACAATGAAATAGTATTAAGATTCTATAAAACTTAATATTTTGCTTGGTTACTGTTTATAAGCGAAGTACATTTAAATGAAAGAATTATTTATAAAGGAGACGAATTTAAGTTTAAAACTAAGAAAAAGAAAGAATTAAACTAAGAGTATTTAGACTAATCCGTTGTGTAACTAAGTAGCCAATTAGATATATTGCAAAAAGAATTTAAGGTTATAATATTTTTTCAATTTGATTAAAAAATGTTGACCCATATAGGAAAACGAACGTCTGAAAGCTATTTTATTAACTTTGGGTTTTTGGTTTAAGGGGAATAAGAAATCTATTTTAATTATGTAAAGTGTTGCTACCCGTTTTAGAGTCCTTACACTCTTCAACAGCTTCCTTATGTTATAAACGCCCCAGAAGTCGTATCCATCATTACAGTTACTTAAGTCCCTAAAGGGTCTTCTAGCTCTTCTTTATTCTATTACAGTTCCATCAAAACTCTTCTCTAGGCCCTTTCTTCTCGAACTCCGTAGCCCTTCGCCTGCTTTACACTTCATGATTTTCCTGATCATTCTGTAATGTCTTCCCAGACGTCTTCAATCAACAGCATCCTGTTAATTATGTTTCCTGCTGCCAGGTGCTGCATCTCTTCTCCTCTCTTTGGCTGTCATACAAACAGAGTATGCTCCTCTTTATCATAACCCTCGTGGGGCTCAAAGAAGGTACCAACATTCTGCAGTTTGGATATTCCCTGACCTGTAGAGAAAGCTGCAAAAGTTGCATTATCACGAGTGTTATAGTATTGTGATGCCGTATGCACGTCCAATCCAAGGTTTCAGATCCTTCTGATCTATTCATCCCTTTGTGCATATACATACATCTCTCTTGCCATCTTCTTACGAGCTCATTCCTGGCATCCTCTTTTATCATGCCACCATGGCCATTCTCCGGCTTACAGTGCCATTAAAGGAACACCTGCTATTAAAAATGCTGCCTCAGTGGATACTGTTCTATATCCGCTGCACTATCAGGACCACCTGTTTTTTGTACGCTACCTAATCTTTTTTGCTATGGTTATTCTTGCAGTTCAAGTCTAAACTGGTACAGCGTACAACACTATTGAAACAGCTACAGATGTGGGTAACCGCCTTGAGCTCTGCCTTGCGCTTGTTCGACTAAAGAAAACCATTTCCTTTGTGTATTCCTATCCACACTACAACATATCTTCTTCTGTGGATTCTTCTTTGGATCAGTGAAGCCATCTACAACAAGCGTTACTGGTCTCTGGAGCAATCTTCTGCCAAACAGAATCACCACTGAGGAGGAAGCTCCTCCATGTTTCCCTGGTCATTTTGCTTATTCTGTCCATTGCATCATTATTAGCACATGCACTTAGTTCATCTTCGGTATTGCCAGTTACAACTTCCAGGTCATCAGAACGTTTTATCTAATTGCTCATAATTGTCCAGCAAATAACGAAATCCACTTTCATAGTTACTGCTCACTGTTGACAAATGCATGAAATATTATGGAGGTCCATACGATTCAGTTATGAATCCTAATCTGATAACAGAGGTGATAAACAAATCAGGTGACAGCGGCCCGACCCTTAGTTATTGCATTAACAGTCCAGAGCTCTGCTCTTGCATATTTATGAGCTCAGTACTGACCAACAAGCCGGACATTCTGCTTTGCATATTACCTTGCTTACTTTGTTGTTTGGAAATGATGTATTATGAATTTAAGTAGTTGTTCTGCCACGATGCAACAGTGGATAAAGTACTTGTTCTCTCGCTAAAAGATTCATGGTTTGGTATGCAAAGTTGCAATATATTTGTTAATATTAAGAAACTGATAAGTTCCTGACCATTTTACAAAACGATCCTATTTATAATCCAATGTGATGTATACGTAACTAAAATGTATTATATTATGAAATTTAAGTTTATACAGGCAAGGCCCGTCAGAACCTTCTGATAATCATTACATAGTCTATACGTATGTGCAATAACTCCTGTTAGAAGGCTTGTATGTTGGTATATGTATTCTTTTTGACCCAAGGAAAAATTATAGATTTTTGGAACAAACGATCAAAGGGTAGTTCGTTTCTCTCTCTGTCTGCCTGTCTGTTTGCCCAACTGAGCTATAAATCTTGATAGAAAGGTCCTAGAGTCTTTAAACCTGCAATATAGGTTCATTTTGGACCTGCTAAAACACAATGTCTTTTGGGATCAAATAGGCAAAGAGCTATCCGTCCTTCTGTCGGTCTTTCAGTACGAATCCTCTTCCTTTACGGTCTGTCGAGTTGTATTGTTTTAATTATTACCAATAAAATTATTAATACAACGTTAATAAGAAGAGACGAGAAGTCAATAGGCGTCAGTGATATTGAACGTAACTCTTCACACTGACAGCCTAACTCCAAGTTAATTACCAGGCTATGCCCTCATATATTGTAATTTATTTAAACCAAAATACTAATTAAACCTAGCCCATCATACATGAATGTGTGATACATGATAAGAACTAAATGTATTTAATCAAGTTACATACAGATATTTTTATAAAAAAACTTTCCCGTCTCATGATTGACAATTAATACAAATTACTTAAAAACAACGAAACAAACAGCAAATTGAACTCGTAATTTAATCAGCAATGCAACCCTGAGTATAAGATATTATGTTTTACACTCAGCCACTGTGCTGTATGATTTCATTTGTAACTCAGCCAACGTTATAAAGGAAACAGCAATGAGTCGGTATGTGCTCAGTTTAGTGAAGCTTCATCACGATAGTGGTGTAGAAGTTCCTCGTCTTTCATTCCACGAAGTCACGTTATATGTTGACATTACAATTGATTGCAACAAACTCTAAAGGAACTTGCTAACACATCAGTTTAAGTCTGCATCTGTTTTATCTATTATAATAGTTATTACTAAATTTGAATAAGTCTGATAAGTTAGTCTGCTCTTATCTCTTTAGCTATAGATAATACAGTTATTAAAAAACCTCCTATCCAGCTCGATGATGACAGTTTTTTAACAACCACTCGATCATAGTTTAGAGAATAGAAGTATGTTTTATAGCCGCATATTTATGTTGCGGACAATACTGTTTAATACAGTTTAACTCTATTGAAGAATATGACCAACAGTTTTGGGGTTAAGGTGTTCCTGCACTAAAATAACGAACACTTTGCAGTCAGTATATTACATTACAAACAATACATTTAACCGATTGAAGTTTCAGCCTAACTTTTTAGTATGATGGATTTAGCTAAACGCTAACATTTTTAGATAATAATGTTAGCTTAAAATATATATGCCTGAACAATATTTATATTCTTCTGAATCAAAAAACGGGATTCAAGATCAAGATTTCTCCCAATCAATACGATTGCTCAATATGTAAAGTTTTTTTAATGACATCACTGATGTTGAAGTACAAATTTTATGGTTAGATATAAGAAACTGAGAAGGGATTATAACCTAACCTAACCTAACCTAACCCAACCTAACCCAACCTAACCCAACCCAACCCAACCCAACCTAACCCAACCCAACCGAACCCAACCGAACCCAGCCGAACCCAACCGAACCCAGCATAACCCAACCGAACTCAACAGAACCCAACTAACCCAACCCAACCCAACCTAGCTTAACCTAAGCAGTTTGTGCCATGCTATGAATGTTAAGCTGTTAAGCATGTATTTTTATTGATGGATGGTTATGTGAAATATCACAATCCTGTACACTCGCTCATCTTACACACGATTATCAGACCCCACCAACACGGTTGCCATTGTAGACTTTTGCCTAATACTATATGAACCCAATAAATAAAATCAACATTGATTATATTTAGAACAAACTATAATCGGGACATAATTAAACATAATATTTTTATCGGATATCCTCACCTCGGTGGCAATATTTTCCCAAACGTCACAAAGGTTCGCGATAGTCATTTGGGAAAATCCAATTTGTGCAACGTCCTATAACTATCTCGCATCTTGAATTATAAATCGTCAACATAGCTTTTGTTGGATATACTCTCTTGAAATTATCTCAACAATGATTGTTAGCAGGTATTTTAGTTTCTCTATTCTATCCAATTTTTCCACACCGTGGCCTTTGAAAAAACTAGAGCTATGCATTGCACAAGCTTTAATAGTTTAAAATTATATTGTTTTATATTTCATGGAATCTAGTAGGTTATTTTGATATTGACATCAAACGTCAGTATGGTTAAACTTCAAAAGCTACATAATGGCTTAAGTTTGATTTAAAAATTGTATTATTTAAATAATACGCAGCATGAAAGTTATTTAAAAACTAAAATTTAACAATGGTGTTTTTATTGTTTATTTAAGCACTTTACTTTAATGAAAATTATAATTTTCTGAACAAGTTTCAAGGTAAATTAGATGAAAAACACTACAACAGTGGAACCTCTGTAAAAAATCATAATTTATTCTAAAAATATATATTTGTTTTATTATTGGTCATTTTTCTGTCCTCAACATCCATTGAGCTCCCAGACTAAGTGACAACGTGAGTTTGACTGTAACCAGTGTTCACTCGGTAAATAGGTTCCTATTGTGCCAGGAGTGAAGCCTATTGGTTGATATACAAATGTTTAGGATAGTCATAAGAACGATACTGCAGAGCTCAACTAGTGTTGAGATAACTACTACAGTTTCACTAGTAACGTTTGTATTCTATTCACCAATTAGTTTAAATTTATTGATTTATTTTTTAAACAAAACATCGACAATATCTTTTTTCAAATTTATTTGAGACAGTACACATTTTTTATAATATTTATGTATTCGATTTTATAAAAGATATAATGGTGAGTGGTATGGTATAGTGTGATCCCAGGGTATATGTGGGCCCAACCTCAAATACTGTATTTGTACGCTGCCGACATGGGCATGTGAATGTACATTATTCATGGTATCCACAAAATACTTCCTCTTACACTATTCAACTCGCTTACTCATAAACGTTTCTTTTGATGAACATTATTAGTACCAAAAAATTATAAGTTTAGTAAGTATTGCATAACTAAGCGATCACTATATAGCGAACATAACAATCACCCTACGTATTGCAACTATGCGATAACATGTTTATATATTGTATTACATCCAACAAAAAATAATTTATGATTACAGAATGTCACGAGAAGTGCGGTAATTGTAAAAAGAAGTGACGTTATTTTCAGATTCGTGTATGTTTGATTTTAGCTTATAATTTCCTACATGAATTTGTCAAAAAAATTAAAAAAAACAAGCGTAATGTATTTAATCTCTAAGTTGTATCAGCAGCTTATATGAATTTGGTGAAAAGAAAATAAGCAAAATCTATTCACTTTAACGGTATTCCAAAGCAGTCGGGTGGTGTTTGCCTGCAATAATAATAAACTCGTGTTAATTTGTTAAGTGTTGTCATGACCTGTTATGTAATATGCTACTATAAATTAACATTAATTTTTTTAATTTCCATGTTTATCCATAGACTAATGATAATTATGTTTTACCTCGATATACCATATTCGTCTTGTTTTGAACATGTTTTTACATGTTCTTTCCTCTATCAGTTCAATAGGATTCATAATTGGTTAACATTTGTTATTTGCATTTATTTTCCTGTGGCGTAATAAGCAACTATTGATTGTTTTTAGTTATAACATTCAATATCTAGTAAATGTCAAAAACGTTTTCTTTTGAAATTTATGTGCATAAAAATCAAATTAAGTAACTTGGAATTTGGGATCGGTTTTTTTTTAAACAGTGAGCGATGATTTTTATTTTGTTTATAAAATGCAGTATTTTTGTGGTTTAAAATATAGAGATAAATATTGAAAAATAACTATTGTATTCTCTGTCAGAAGGACAGAAACCTAATGTTGGAGAATTCATAAATCATTTAATAATTATTTTTGTATAGTTAGTACCTCGCTCTTAGTCATATTACAAGATTTTAGAGCTTATTGTTGTGCGTAGGAATTGACAATCATGTATTAAATTGAATATCTGTGCTATGTGATTCAATAACATTATTGAAAATCGATAAATCATCTCCCCCACTAGTGTTCTAGATCTGTCGTTTGTCCGATATTGTAACTTTTACATGAAGGTTTATCATATTGTTTCATTTTAAAATATATTTTTACTCAGTTGAACTCATTTTTTATGTTTCAATGTACTCCAACCCTAACCTAATATTGTAAAATTCATAACTGTATTAATAATTTATTTGTAAAGGATCATCATTTAATTTCTATTGCCACTCATTCTATAGTAAACCTTCGAAGTTCATCGTAAAACAATAAAGCATGCTGCACATTGGAGTTTCAGAACTTTACGGCCCATTAAACATAACAAGTTCGCTTTATTGTTTGTGTTAGTATTCTATCATCGTTGTCGTAAAAATATGTGCATTGTTTCCATCACTATGTGTTAGATTTCTGCTACATAGAAAGGTTAAAGATATTGACTAAGTTTATCGTGGTCGTCTTAACGGTTTAGAGCTTGACCCGTCAAACCTAACCGTCATAAATAAAAATACTATTTTTTATTTTTATGTTATTTAAGTTTTTTATAAAAGGAGAGGCAGATCCCCCCCAGCCTTACCACGGCCGTCCTCATGGGCCACTGGCCTGTGCGAGGATCTTATCAAACAGAATAAGGAGGAGAGTCGATACAGTTCAAGGTCGATGATACTTATAAAATGGGCAACGGTCACAGACAGGATCCGGCCTGCGCTATCTCTAACTCAGACCCAAAGTCCAACGTCTTAGGCCGCTCGGCCA
This sequence comes from Homalodisca vitripennis, assembly GCF_021130785.1. NCBI lineage: Eukaryota > Metazoa > Arthropoda > Insecta > Hemiptera > Cicadellidae > Homalodisca > Homalodisca vitripennis. The sequence continues at coordinate 239,705,175 of NC_060207.1, read as the reverse complement.
TCGGCACTCCCAAAATTTAATAAAAAAAAAAAATACAGTCCAATTATTTGGCCAATAATGATGAGTTATATTATTTTGGGTACTTATAATTTTTAATTAGTTATTCGCCTCTATAGTATAAGGAAGTCAGTAATTCTATAAAACTTTGGCTAACAAAATGTAATTTGGTGTTTCTGTTTAAGTAGAAAAATAGCAATTGTAAAAATCTTTGCTAGTATATTTATAACATAGCATCATGTTTGCGTCAACTTCACTAACTTTAAATCACACAATTAATAAAACACAAAACACTACACTAATAATTAAAAATGAAATACAGAATACAGGTCACAATATGTTTGCATTCGTCGACCAACCACCTACGACTGACCAGAGGCCAATAGTAAATGGCAATCGTCACTAAATGGTAATGGTTTTGTTTCCTGATTACGCGTGTCACAACGCTCTGGTATATTTGTTTATTTTAACCAAAATTTATAATATGCTAGGTTAGTTATTTGCCTGAAGAAGAGATCAGATTGCTGATCTCGAAACGTAGTGTTACTGATTTTTTTTATCACTGAACGATTGCAAATTTCTGGCATAAATCCTGTTTTCTTCACAATCCTTCCATCGTCAGAAACGAAATCCAGACAAATTAACGTTTACATGATTTGATAAATTGAAAATAAGGTTCTTGATTACGTGTTTCATGCTAAAAAGTTTAATCTTATTAACAAAATTTATCAAAAGTCGTTACAGAAGAAACCAAGTTAATAAAACTTACAGAAAAAAACAGAACACTGCCAATTTAAATACAGTTTAAACTTGTAAAATTAATATTTGATATATATATTTCAAAGGCTTCAAGACGATATATTCCCTTATTTTAGATCCACAATTTATTTGAGATCTTTTAAAAAATTATCAGCCTTATCTTCTTAAGGTGTATATATCAATTAATCTATATTAAAGATTGTGTGTTAGTATTTCAAATATGCTGTGGATGATCTAGAATATAAAATGGAGATATTGCTAACATGTTGGATGTTCGTGAACAGTGAGATTTTAGTAAGTGCCACCGAATTACTCGTGGATTAACAAAGTACATCCTTATATTTTTACTCCTAGATGAGCTCCAAATGTCCATGAATCAGAGTTGATAACAAGGTACCCCAGTATATCAACGTTTATCAACACCATCAGTATAAAATTTCTAGAACCTGCATAGAAACAGGATACCATGAATTCAAATATTGAAATGTATGACATTTGTATTTTGTTTTATATTTAATAAAATGTTATTTTGAAAATACATCAAATGTGATGCGTACACTATTGGGGCATTTCCTTTGTCTTAAAACAAAAGAAAAACATGTTTTCTTCGTTACATGTTATCCTCATATATTTTTCTTGCTTTTGTATTACGGATGGGCAGTTATAACAGAAATACAGAGTGACTGAAGTAAGCTGTAACTATGAAGTTACAACGTGAATCGACAATTGCACAAAACTTCTAGTAAAAGTAAAGTTTTCCATTTGAAAGTAGGTTAAAATTAACTCCAGATGGAATGCTTGTTTAGGCAATCTTTAGAGTTCAAAGCACAAAAAATTTTATTGTTTCATCCTTATATCCTTACCGCGGTTGCATGTTATGCTGAGTTGTAAACTTTTTTGAATGTAACTATATCTAAAGCTTTTAGCAACTTTTGATTTACAGATTTCACTGTTTGCTTAAAAAGAACTATACAAAAGTGTATGCAAGTCAGAATATTTTTTTATTTGAACGTGTATTTGCAATATTAAATAAAATATTTGTTGGCAAATAAATCGTATTTTTCTTAAAACCTAATAATGTACTTCTATGGTGTAATTAAAAACGTTCCAAAAAGCTTTGTCATTGACTAAAAAATGAAAAGTTTTTAAGGCGGACATTAATTTTTATTATACATTGCTAAGCAGTTTTTTTAGTTATAAATTGAAATATTTTATACACAATTTATCGTACAACATTTGTAATATTTTAGTTTTTACTAACATTTAAGAGGGGACTGTTTAATTCATTTCTAAACGCTCATTGTAAAATATAAACATCGTTTCAAAATATTTAAAAAATTATCCAAATTACTTTTAGAATATCTTGATAGAAAGTATAACAATAATGTTTATTTGAGAACACCGGGTTTGTAAATTATTTATATCCTGTATTTTTCGTTCATTAGAGAAAAACTGACAGTGTATTTATAAGATTTTTATTGTTCTTGTTCTTTAAATATATAAGGATATGAGACATATGCGGAAACCATTGTAAGGTAATATCACCAGATGTGTTATATGGCAATAACATTTATCATAGTATTATAATCAAAATAGATATGAAAACATAACATTCCTTTTTGTACCAAACTCCTTTCATTTAAAAGTACAACCTTAATTTGCTATTTATAATAATTTACAGAGAAGTTCATCACGTTAGAGTTATTAGAATTTAACGGACAACCGTTACAAAAATATATAACAGTTTAATAAATAAGATCATTAAAACATTTCCATTTTAATTAAATCGTAGTTATTGCGTACATCGTGCTAATTCCTTTGTTAACTACTTTGCAATTTGCACAAAATTGAGCTCGATTTTAAGTAAATATGATATTTTTCCACATAACTTAGATATGTTGGGAAGGGTTGAATCAATGTGAATATTGAATTCACATACCTCTTAGTGCAGCCTATGAAGTCTGACACTGTCTCAGACTTGACTCCTGCAATCACCTGAAGAGATCAAAAGAAAGTCGACGACGAAGAAGCTCAAAACGAAGCATTCACATAGTGTTGAAATAAAAAACACCTATAATTAGGTGAAGTGGTAGTCTCATTGTCTCATCAGCTACGCAATTTAGTGCACTACGATGTGATAGACACGATCATTAAGCACGGCGGAGTAACCGAGTTTTCTACACGTGACGTAGCTTAAAATAGTAGGCGATGAACAAGCCAAAAATGATTTCTACATCATTTCGACATCAGAGACATCCATACGACAAGATACAGTGTAATCTAGGTGAAGAGGTATTCTAGGTGCACAATTGTGTGCACTAGTATGTTTTAGACATGATTATAAGCACGTTGGAACAATCAAGTAGGCCTATGAGAATACGTGTTCACATTGATTAAACTATGTTTTGCAGTCTGGATGTATCTGATGTCGAAACGATGTAAAGAGTTAATCTTGAGCTTCGTAGTCGTTGAATTATTTTGGATCTCTTCAGTCTAACATACATCAAGATTTCATGATCTATGCCTGTGACAGCGTCAGATGTTATAGGAATGTGAATTGGAGCTAAACTCAAAATTAAGATTTTTGAGTCTAAGATTAAGGATTTTTTTAATATTATTCTTGTTATACATACCTTACCCACTAAGCCTATTATATACAAGACTTTTGAAGGCAATTTGCAACTGACTATATAATGTAATTCCACCAATAGGAATACTCCTTTGCTTGAGGTAATATTATAGCCTCTTGGGTGTTTCTTACATTTAACCTCAAAAGGAAACTCTTACTTGTCAAATTTAAATAAATTTGATACTAAATATATATTATGTTATTATTATGAGTCTTAAAATGGAATAAACACACAGTTAAGAACAATTCAAATTTAATATGTATATACAGTTGGCTGTATATATTTGTATTACATGCCATATTTCAAGGTGCTGAAAAAGTTCATTTCATTTTTCCTTATATCTGCATGAAATTCAACTTATTAAAATCACCTTAATAAGTAATATCTTAACAAATACAATAAAACATACCTAAACATATGTACCTAAAGACTGTAAGTGTGGTAGACCAGTTCAAAATCACCACATTTAGGAAACCTGTATTTTAATTTTATATCAAATATTTTGGGCCCAACAGTTTGTGTCACTTCGTGGAGATTTTAATAGTAAAGATGTTTGAGAATGGAAGCTACCCCTTACACAGGACATAACGAGATGTTTACTGAGGAACAACAAGTAGCGGACGAGTCAGCGTTTTCATAGGCTTGGTGTTGGCTAACGAGCATGGCTCCCGGCCTTGTGTTTTCCTGGTTTCAGAATACAAGTTTCTCGTCATTTAATTCGTCCCATTCAACAACTAACTACTTAAGGTCTTTCTATAAGGTTATTGCTCAAAATTGAAAATAGTCTTTAATATTAAACGTAATATATAAACAAAGCAGATGCTTTGTATTTCATGATTTAAAAGTTGGACAACAATGAGTTAACAACCATTTTAAGCAAAATTTTAACTTTTCTACGATGTTAATAAAAAATATGGAGCAATGCCGCTGATATAAAATCGAATTAATCATTATTTGGGAATTAAATCACTGTGAAACGCACATGTAAAAGTTCCAGGTATAAAATTGTAATACTAGATAAAATTTTAATGAATCTCATCAGTCAGGTCAAGTCTTAGAACATTTCTTGCTAAGCGCGCACGCGTGTGTAAATGTTCATGCAATAAACGAATATTCACCTTAAACAATCTTGGGTGTATTACTTCAGTATTTTTCTTTATTTTAAACACCAAAACAAAGGTCAATCAATGGAATAAACCTGATGAAACACAAGGCCTTCCCCAAATGCACATACTGTAGAACCAATATAGACTTAAGTAGACAGGTAATTTGCTTAATACTATTATTATGTTAAAGGATAAATTATTATAATGATTTTTCCGTTGAAATTATATGCATACTAGGTAGAAATATCATGTTGAATATTTCTTGTTTATTAATTTAAGATATTCTTTCAGCCCTGTAAGTGGACGTTATATTTATGCGTTAAGCACCTCGTAGTCGAGTGAGGCGTGTAGTTGACAGGCACTCGACTCCCAGATGACCGTTATCTGTTATCCGAAGTACCGCTGCCGACTCTTCCTGTCCGGCCTCGTATGTCATTGTGCTGTGTAATCGATTTACTCTGACGTTAAGCACCTCACAATCGAGTGAGGCGTGTAGTTGACAGGCACTCGACTCCCAGATGACCGTTATCTGTTATCTGAAGTACCGTTGCCGACTCTTCCTGTCCGGCCTTATATGTCATTGTGCTGTGTAATCGGTTTATTCTGATTTCAATCACTCATGAGTAATCACCACAGCCTTAAACGTTTATCTTATTAGATCATGTTTTATTACAAACGGTTTTACTATGTAGTTTTAGCATAGTATTTCATTAGTAGTATGTTGCAAAATGCGGTTGAATGTTACAATTTTAAAAATATTGCGCATATTTAAAGCCAAAAAGCGAATTTCAACCATAAAAAACCTTATTTATTGACCATTCTTCACGACAAAACTCCTCCACTTAACTTGCAATAGCTAGTCATAATCTTTTCTTTTAGTCTTATGATAATGGAAAATCTTTTGACACAGTAGAATCTGTTCTAACATTTCAGGATCTTATTCAGCATGTTTAAGGAAATGCCTTGATAACATTTGAGACAAGTGTGACTCTTTCCGAGAAACATACTTTAAATTCGGATTGTAAGCAAGAGATACAAAGGCGTACTTTTCTGTCTCAAAAAAACGATTTTACTAATTTGATTGTTCATTATTGTGGTACGAAGATTATGGTCCGTGTGCTTATTAACAGAAACTGAAGCGTTTATAAATTAATGAAACTTGCTTCCCACAAAAAATTGAAAGCATTTATTTTTTGAGAGCTATTCATTTGTCTAGAGGTGCATGCACAAGTCGGAATGAGCAACTTTCAATTCCATTCTTACTGACGTCATACTGTATTATTACTTTTTCTGGGTCAAAGGGAGTGAGAGCTGGAGCCTGACAAGTAATGTTCTTAATTTCTTCAAAGCACTTTTGATGAATAGAAGATCATCGACTCTATTTTCTCAAAAGTTTGTGTAAAGGAGACATTACGCCATTGAGTATCATATTTTCTGAGGTTATAATTTGTTGCACTTCTCGATTAATGGGCGGATCCAACTTGGCTAAAGGATTCATCTCGTTTTGCATCCACTAACATTCTATTACAATTAAAAATCGGACCCACATATCGTACTTCACTCTGAGAATATAATGTTATCTTATAGTTATACAAGACAATCTAATACAAACCAACATAAAATTTGGAACATATGTAAAACATTATTGAAGCAATTCTATCCGTACCGCGATAAAATTGAGTAACCAAACATTATTGTAAACTGAAAACGTAAACAATGAAAGCGAACTATAGTATGAGTGTTAAAATAAGGACTGAAATTTGTTCAAAGCGTATAAACTATGTAATGGCTACAAATAAAGTACAGTACATAGAGAGAACACGTGGTGCAAACAGAGACTGTATTGTTTGCGTATTTGTATTGAACCACGTGTTTGCTATCCTTGCGGTAGAATATCTCTTTATACTGTACACGTGTATTATTTGTTTCTGGTTTCTTCGTCCTGTTTCACTAATACCTAATTCTTGAAATGTCACTGTCTTTATTTTTTTAGAGTACTATATGTTAATATTTTATTTATTGTTTGATAGCAGTTAACTGCGGCTTCATACACAATATTTGCCGAAAAACAAAGGAGTATCTCTGAAAACAAATTGAAAATTCATTCATGCTAAAATATAAATGTATATAAACAGGGTGCCCCACAAGAAACCCGACAAACTTCTCAGGTGGATACAAAAGTTTATATATACATATATTTGTGAAACGCTTTGTTAGCTAACAACGGCTAGTGAAAGATTTCGCTCGATTTACACGGAAAGGACGGAAATAAAGCAAAACTTATGGTTTGATGGCGTAAAGGTATTTGCTTAAGTTATTGGATTTTATGTAAAATGAGCTGAAAATTAACAAAATACGTCTCAGACTCGTAAGGCCACTTATATCTGAGATAACAGACAACATACGCAAAATTAGGTCTCGAAACATGCTTTGTTTAGATTTGAAGTACATTAACTGGGTAATAAACTACTTTAAATAAATACGTTTTAACAAAACCTAGTATAGAATTTAATTCTGGAGAGTGTTATGTAAAATAAGCTAAAATTAAACTAACTAAAAGTGTTTTTGTTTGAAATATATTTTACAGTATTTAAAGCTTGAAATTATTGGATACCATATGCAATCCGAGCATGGGTTTTTATTACTATTTTTATGTTTTTATTTTCGTGTTGCTGTTATTTTGTCATGCACCCTATTGTGTTGTTTTAATCAATATCTATTACTGTAGGATGATTTTTTTTTTAATTACCAGATAATTATTCCTTGGTTACATTTGCTTATATATTCTTGCTATGCCAAGTTGGTGACGGTGTACTAGATTAATATAATTAAACTCAATATTTATTGCTTTTTGAAATACACTTATTTATTGTAATATTTCTTTTTGTTTTTAAGAGTTTATTGAAATGTATATTGATATTTTATTCAGTTCTTTGACATATAATTTATTTACTGTTTAAAACGTATACAATTCTCTGAGGAATCCACATATTAACGGCGCTATGAGTACACTCTTAGTTTGTGAATCACCTAAAAACTCAAACGTAATAGATTGTCTAAGGAGCAACGACTGTAATTCTTTAAGTAATTACATATTTTTACTTAGAGACCTTGATATTCATACACCTTCATCGTGACGAGACTTGTTACACTTCGTGCTCTCATGTAATTCTCGCTGTAGAGTTGCTTGCAGTTTAATGCTTTTGTTTACTTATGGTAACTAGATTATTTTGATAACAAACACCAAGTACTTTAGAATGTTCAACTCCAATAAAGTTTACATATGTTGATCTTGTTGGGCTCTAGTCATAAGTGTGAGTTAAGTGGCTCATACACCTGTTTTTTCAATGCGATTATTAACACCAGAGCTCCACCGAAGCAAGTGTGTGTTATTCGGGTGTCACATAATTTAGGAAAAAAAAAATTATTTTTCATAAAACGTTCTACTACATCATCCATACAGTTGTTGCAAAAACATATCCACATGCGTTACATTATTATGACCTACTTTATTTATTTTTACAAAGTAATCCGCCTCGCATGATAATTATGAGGCTATTTTATTATACCTTCAGCTTCAGGCACTTATAATGCCTTCATACAGAGGTATTTACATGATATTAGACTGAAAGGATAACAGGGTTTCGGACTTGTTCTATCGTTATATGTTACAAAAGGTATAACACAAAGTTTCGAGGATTGGATCTATCCTCTTCGTCAGGTGGTGGTGGTTATAATACATACAAATATAAAGAACAGAAATAAGAAAATAAGGGGCAGAACAGGGTTCAAATATACCCGAAAGCTGCTTGGTCTATTAGTATTACGTATATCTCTGCGTTCAATAATATATTCCATTATATATAGCTTCTTTACAATTTATAAAGGTCGAAGTATTAAGAAAACCATTAAGGTTGGTCGTTTGGTGTGCTCAGTAATTATAAAACAAGCCAAGTTTGGATAATAAATAAATTATTAACCTAAGAACCTTCTAAATCAGTTTCGTTAGTGATAAGTTTATTAATTAGGTCAAAATTGCTTACAAGACAAATTTTTTTATAAGTAATTTTTGTTCCTCATTTCACTAAAGAAAACTTCCCATTCATTTCAAAGTTTACCAAGGCTGGGGCCTGGAGTGAAACAGAAGAATGTTAACGCCGAAGCTTCTCGCGGGTGTGAGATAGTTCAACTTCTCTTTTTGTTTCACAGTTAGAGCTTCTTTCTTTCGTGAACGTTTTAAATTTTGTACTTCATACGTCGGAATTAAAAAAAAAAAAAAAACTTTTCAATAATTGTAAGCAAGCTATATTATGTATTAAGTTAATACTAATAAAACAACAGTTTGATAGTAACACAACGTAATTAATGAAAAATATAGGATTTTTATCCAAAAAAGGTTCAAACATTTTCAGACATATTTTTGGGGGTTTTTGTGTCCATTACAAAATCGTTTTATCACGCAATCCTAGCTGACACAAAAAAGTATGCAACGTTCCACGCTAGGTGTTATTGACAAACCTGTCTCACAGCTGATCCTTCTTCCTGTGACGTAACAGGATGTCTGTGTTATACCACTCCCGCTATGTGAGATTAATAGTCTCATATAAAATGATAATCTGCCTTTTTACGGCTACGGTAATGAGATGGTTTCCATACAGGATGTCCCGCAATTAAAGACCAAAACTGTACCAAGGTGTAATACAGGTGAAAAGAAACACATTTCTTCACAAAGTATAGTCCTATATTGCTTAGTTTTTGCCTGTCTGACAGTATGTGTTAAAAAAAAAATTGGTACCTTTAAAATTTGTTTCATATAAAATTGAATATTTGCGAGTTTAGTGTCTATATTGGTTTCAATCTTACACACGAGTTTGACAATAATATCCAAAAGCTAAATGTTGTCGATTAAAGATTTTCAAAGCCTAATAATTTTTAGAAGAATGATAACAAATAGTCTGTAATTCATATATAAAATGAAGTTTTGGGTAAATATTAAATAAGTAATGCTTAAAAGCACAGAATATATTCTGATCACGCGCATAAGACCTTGCACAACAGCTGATGTTATGATGAGTTGTTAACTAAATACTATCTTGGAAGTAATTAATTTTGATTGAACATTAGGACACTGATATTCTCTATTTACATTGATTTGCTGATTAGAATGCAAGTTTAGCGAAAAGACTTTGCTCAGAGCATTTCCCTGACACCAACCGGGTCACCTCCATTAACGTGTTACTGCAGTCCACAATCGTGTATCGGTGTATTCAGCTATTGAATAATGTTCCATCTTTAGTGGAAACTAATAATTACAGCGCAACTAAAACACTACACCATTATTATATAAACACATTGTGTGGAGGTTAAGGGGTTGGAATCATATAATGATATATTGACATACATAGTTAAAATGAGAGAGGATCAACCAAACTATAATGAATTTTATCTTCAAAGACTATATAACTAAAAATCAAACAGACACTTCTAATCTGACTTAAATTAAATTGTAGAGAATATTCCTTTAGGGATGCCAAACAAGTACAACAAAGGATAACTTTTTTTGTTAATTTTGTAAAGTTTTTATTTAGGCAAGTAAGAAAACAATTACTGTCTTTTGGAACCTATATCTTGCTATAAATATTATTTTCATACAAGATAACTTAAAGTGCACTATTTTAATATT